>NW_006772990.1:0-435 GCF_000442215.2 Lipotes vexillifer | reverse complement strand
TCATTGTGTTTTGGTTTTGAAATTTATTTTTATAATGGGATTTAGCTGATTTTCACTGCTGCATTACTGTCACTCTACTCACGCTTGATTCTTTTACAGGACATATAAATACGTATGTTTTAATATTGCTACCAGTAAGGTCTATTCCTATGTGTTGAATATGGGGTATTGAGTCCATTTCGTGGAGCAAGGAATTGATCGTGACTATTACATATTTGGCTTCTGGAACGGTATCTGTGCTGATTTCAATCTATGGTTTTATGCAGCACCCCCACTCAGCTTTCCCCTTACGCAAGCAGACGTTTGTTTTCTAAATGAGACACTCTCTTCTGTTTTGTAATTCCTTCCATGTGTAGCCAAGTTTACAATACCTGTATTAGTGATACCATATGATGTTTATTTTTCCGTGTGACTTATTTCACTTGGAATCATCGT
>NW_006772989.1:0-510 GCF_000442215.2 Lipotes vexillifer | reverse complement strand
GTAATCAAACTGGCAAAAATTAAAGACAAAGAAATATTATTGAAAGCAGCAAGGGAAAAATGAAAAATAACATACAAGGGAACTCTCATAAGGGTAACAGCTGATTTCTCAGCAGAAACTCTGCAAGCCAGAAGGGAGTGGCATGATGTACTTAAAGTGATGAAAGGGAAGAACATACAACCAAGATTACTGTACCCAACAAGGATCTCATTCAGATTCGATGGAGAAATCAAAAGCTTTACAGATAAGCAAAAGCTAATAGAATTCAGCACTAGCAAACCAGCTCTACAACAAATGCTAAGGGAAATCCTCTAAGTGGAAAACACAAGACAAGAAAAGGACCTACAAAAACAAACCCAAAACAATTAAGAAAATGGTCTATGAACACACATATCGATAATTACCTTAAATGTGAATGGATTAAATGCTCCAACCAAAGGCACTGGCTTGCTGAAGGGATACAAAAACAAGACCCATATATATGCTGTCTACAAGAGACCCACTTCAGAC
>NW_006772988.1:0-200 GCF_000442215.2 Lipotes vexillifer | reverse complement strand
GAGAAACGCTGCCGCCGTGCGGCCGTTTCCCACGGCGGCAGCATTCAACCCAGTGCTAATGGTCACTGAATATTAACAACAATTGCAAACTTGTAAGTGACACACGCCTTCAAAAAAATCCTGCGGTCGAAAATCGACCAGAAGTTTCAAAAGAGGGCAAGGTTTAAAGAAGACAATTTCAAGAGGTATATTTTACACGC
>NW_006772987.1:0-1067 GCF_000442215.2 Lipotes vexillifer | reverse complement strand
CTGAAGTTGGCCCTCCCACCTCAGAGGCACAGCACTGACTCCTGGCTGCAGCACCAAGAGCCTGTCATCCACGTGGCTCAGACTCCTCAATTTGGGATAACTCATTGTCTATTCAGGTATTCCACAGATGCAGGTACATCAAATTGGTTGTAGAGATTTAATCCGCTGCTCCTCAGGCTGCTGGGAGAAATTTCCCTTTCTCTTCTTTGTTCGCACAGCTCCCCTGGTTCATCTTTGGATTTAGTCCTGCCTCTAAGTGTAGGTTGCCCGAGGGTGTCTTTTCTTCTTTCAGGCAGGACAGGGTTAAAGGAGTCACTGATTCGGGTGTCTGGCTCACTCAGGCTGGGGGGAGGGGCCGGTATGGAGTGCAGGCGAGCCTGCGGCATCAGAGGCCACATGACGTTGCACCAGCCTGAGGCATGCCGTGCATTCTCCTGGGGAAGTCGTCCCTGGATCATGGGACCATGCCAGTGGTGGGCTGCACAGGCTCCCAGGAGTGGAATTGTGGATAGTGACCTGTGCTCGCACACAGGGTTTTTGGTGGCTTCAGCGGCAGCCTTAACGTCTCATGCTCGTCTCTGGGGCCTGCGCTGATAACCGTGGCTTCCGCCCGTCTCTGGAGCTCCTTTGAACGGGGCTCTTAATCCCCTATCCTCATGCACAAGGAAACAAAGGAAATAAAATCTCTCTTGCATCTTCGGCAGCTCCAGACATTTTCCTGGACTGCCTCCTGGCTAGCTGTGGCACACTAGCCCCCTTCAATCTGTGTTCACACAGTGGACCCCAGTCCTCTCCCTGGGATCCAACCTCCAAAGTCCAAGCCTCAGCTCCCAGCCCTCACCTGCCCTGGCGGGTGAGCAGACATTCCTCTTGGGCTGGTGAGTGCTGATCGGCACAGATCCTCTGTGTGGGAATCTCTCCACCTTGCCCTCTGCACCCCTGTTGCTACGCTCTCTTCCATTGCTCCAAAGATGCCCCCCTCGGCGACCTGCAGTCTCCGCCCATGAAAGGGCTTCCTAGTGTGTGGAAACCTTTCCTCCTTCACAGCTCCCTCCCACTGGTGCAGG
>NW_006772986.1:0-250 GCF_000442215.2 Lipotes vexillifer | reverse complement strand
AGAAGAAAGTGTATTCTGTTGTTTTTGCATGGAATGTCCTATAAATATCAATTAAGTCTGTCTTGTTTAATGTGTCACTTAAAGCTTGTGTTTCCTTATTTATTTTTATTTTGGTTGATGTGTCCATTGGTGAAAGTGGGGTGTTTAAGTCCCCTAGTAGTATTGTTACTGTCAATTCCCCCTTTTTTGGCTGTTAGCATTTGCCTTATGTATTGAGGTGCTCCTGTGTTGGGTGCATAAATATTTACAA
>NW_006772985.1:0-726 GCF_000442215.2 Lipotes vexillifer | reverse complement strand
TTCTTTCTTCCTTCCTTCCTTCCCTCCTTTCTTTCTTTCTTTCTTCCTACTTCTACTAATTCTCTCTACATTTTCTCCCTTTTATTCTGAGCCGTGTGGATGAAAGTCTCTTGGTGCTCCAACCAGGAGTCAGGGCTCTGCCTCTGAGGTGGGAGAGCCAACATCAGGACACTGTTCAACAAGAGGTCTCCCAGCTCCACATAATATCAAATGGCGAAAATCTCCCAGAGACCTCCATCTTAAAACCAGCACCCACTTCACTCAATGACCAGCAAGCTACAGTGCTGGACAACCTATGCCAAACAACTAACAAAACAGGAACACAACCCCACTCATTAGCAGAGAGGATGCCTAAAATCATAATAAGTCCACAGAAACTGTAAAACACAACACAAGACGTGGACCTGCCCACTAGAGAGACAGGATCCAGACTCATCCACTACAACACAGGCACTAGTCCTCTCCGCCAGGAAGCCTACACAACCCACTGAACCAACCTTAACCAATGGAGACAGACATCAAACACAATGGGAACTACAAACCTGAAGCCTGCAAAAAGGAGAAATCAAACACAGAAAGATAAGCAAAATGAGAAGACAGAAAAACACACAGAAGATGAAGGAGCAAGATAAAAGTGCACCAGCCCTAACAAATGAAGAGGACAAAGGCAGTCTACCTGAAAAAGAATTCAGAATAATGATAGTAAAGATGATCCAAAATCTTGGA
>NW_006772984.1:0-235 GCF_000442215.2 Lipotes vexillifer | reverse complement strand
GGACGGTTTAGGGTACATGTTAGGGTATGACAGCGGTTTAGGGTTAGCGTATATGTTAGGGCACAGTTTAGTGTAAGCGTACCGTTTAGGATTATGGCATGGGTTATGGTCAGGCTTCCGGTAAGGGTTAGAGTTAGGGTAATGTTTAGGGTTAGGGTTAGGGAACGGGGACGCTTTAGGGTACAGGTTAGGGTTAGGGTTAGGGAACTGGGACGGTTTAGGGTACAGGTTAGGG
>NW_006772981.1:0-1385 GCF_000442215.2 Lipotes vexillifer | reverse complement strand
CGGCCATGGCTCACGGGCCCAGCCGCTCCGCGGCATGCGGGATCCTCCTGGACCGGGGCACGAGCCCGCGTCCCCTGCATCGGCAGGCAGACTCCCAACCACTGCGCCAACATGCCATTTTAAGGGATCACAAGAAGCCAAGTACGGAAGTAGGAACATCCAACTTATTAAAATGCTTCTGCTCCTCTGCTTGATGCTGACCGAGGCTCTACTTTTTGGTTACCTTGCTTTTCTTAACAGAACATAGAAGCTGCAGGGAAACTTAACAAATACCATTTTCACTTTAAAACACACTTCATGACACTAAAATAAAATAATAATTGGAGGATAAATCTTTATAACTCATATATTAAAATTAAACGTTAAAAATGTACCCTCTCTAAGGTTTATAAACGTGAATTCTTTTAATTTCATCATTAATTTTACCAGTTTTACACATATATGAGATGTCTTTGGCTTTACTTATGGTGGTTTAAAGTACAGCATTTTTTTTTCTTTTTAATAAATGGACTTCTCAAAAATTAGAAGAAAAAAAGAGCAAACTCACTATTTGACAGCCTGTTCCATCCGTTCACATCTTTCTGTAACATTATCCTTTTGATCTAATGGGCTCCAGTAAAAGATGAAAGTTTCCGTGGTGTGTGAGCCAAACTTGCATTGCTGTTTTTAAGTTACACAAGGATGAAAGGAAAATGCTGCTCTTACTCTTTGATTATTTTTGCATATGTGTAACTTAGAAAGTGACTGTAAAAATGGAAACTTTCCATGGGTCAAGTTTGCAAAAAGGAAGCCACGCGTGGCCAATTTAGAAAAATAAACTTCCAAATTCTGAATGTTTGAAAAATTACTCCAAGGCCAGATTTGTGACATTTCAAACATTTAAAGTTGCCCTCATTGCTGATAGTCTTATCTATTGCTGAGGAAATTCACACCCGTGGCATAACTATTTTATACCTATACAGTGGTGGTGTCTTTGGAAATCTTTTTTTTTTTTTTTTGCTCGGGTTGGGGAAATAACAGTGAATCAAAGTGACTCTCAATTTCAACACTACTGTTTTGCACAATGTGTCAGTGTGTCTGTAATCTCTCAACTTCAGGAATGAAGATACAATTACAAAGGAGAGTAAATCTGGATATGTTGTTCAGACATACTTACTTCCTACACTTAAAAAATATAGCAGTGTACATCTCCTTAGACCCTAAAAATTACCAGGAAACATATTTCTCACCAGAGGTTACAACAGAAAAAATGTTCACATATCTAATTTTATTTGAGGAAAGAGAGAAGATTTGTTTTAATGTTACCTTAGCATCCTAAGCTAAGATGGTAAAATGCTTCTTTGCCAAGTGATGTTTTTCAGAATTTTTTTTTCTTTTTTTTTTTT
>NW_006772980.1:0-393 GCF_000442215.2 Lipotes vexillifer | reverse complement strand
AAAGTCTCTTGCCTCTTCGTCAGGTCCAGACTTTTCCCCGGACTCCCTCCCGGCCAGCCGTGGCACACTAGCCCCTGCAGGCTGTGTTCACGCCACCAACCCCAGTCCTCTCCAGGCGCTCCGACCAAAGCCCAAGCCTCAGCTCCCAGCCCCGCCCGCCCCGGCAGGTGAGCAGACAAGCCTCTCGGCCTGGTGAGTGCCATTCGGCCCTGATCCTCTGTGCAGGAATCTCTCCGCTTTGCCCTCCGCACCCCTTCGGCCCTGATCCTCTGTGCAGGAATCTCTCCGCTTTGCCCTCCGCACCCCTGTTGCTGCGCTCTCCTGCGCGGCTCCGAAGCTTTCCCCCTCTGCCACCCGCAGTCTCCGCCCGCGAAGGGGCTTCCTAGTGTGTGG
>NW_006772979.1:0-553 GCF_000442215.2 Lipotes vexillifer | reverse complement strand
GGAATTAACAATGTAACCATCTTGAAAAGAGGACCTTTTTTGGTGTTTCAAAAGAGTAACTGCAGCTGGGTTTGAAATTTGTACTGTTTCTATCATTAATAAAGTTATGGCTTCTTGTTGGATGAACTCAGTGGGTGCTTGATCTCTTCCCCCCAAAAAAACATGAAAGCTCTAGAAATGAAAAGGTTTAGTACTTCAGGTTCCCCTCTTAAAACCTCAGCCTTTTCACCTCTTGTGAGAAGATAACTGTTCAGGCTATCTATTAGGAACTTCTTGTTCTCAGAGACAACTGAAAGTTTCTCATTTCTTTCCCAGATGTTAACTAGTAGCAAATCCCGATTATTCTTACTCACTTTTTTAAAATAAATTTATTTACTTTTTATTATTTATTTTTGGCTGCATTGGGTCTTCGTTGCGGTGCACAGGCTTCTCATTGCAGAGCATGGAGGCACGCAGGCTTAGTTGCTCCGCGACATGTGGGATCTTCCCAGACCAGGGCTCAAACCTGTGTCCCCTGCGTTGGCAGGCGGATTCTTAACCACTGCGCCACCAG
>NW_006772978.1:0-295 GCF_000442215.2 Lipotes vexillifer | reverse complement strand
GGGCAAAAGAAAAAAGAATAAACAGAGGCAAAAGAATAGGGACGGGACCTGCACCAGTGGGAGCGAGCTGTGAAGGAGGAAAGGCTTGCACACACGAGAAGCCCCTTCGCGGGTGGAAACTGCGGGCGGCGGAGGGGGGAAGCTTCGGAGCCACGAAGGAGAGCGCAGCCACAGGGGTGCGGAGGGCAAGGCGGGGAGAGTCCCGCACAGAAAATCAGTGCCGACCGGCACGCACCAGCCCGAGAGGCTCGTCTGCTCACCCGCCGGGGCGGGCGGGGCTGGGAGCTGAGGCTCG
>NW_006772976.1:0-728 GCF_000442215.2 Lipotes vexillifer | reverse complement strand
TTAGTGTTTGTGTATGTGTTAGGGCACGGGATAGTGTTAGTGTACTGGTTAGGATTAGGGCAAGGGTCAGGGTAAGGCTTTGGGTAAGGTTTAGTGTTAGGGTTAGGTTTAGGGTTAGGGAATGGGGACGATTTATGGTAGAGTTTAGGGTAGCACAACGGTTCAGTGTTAGCGTATGTGTTAGGGCACGGGTTAGTGTTCGTGTACTGGTTAGGATTAGGTCATGGGTTAAGGTAAGGCTTCGGGTAAGGTTTAGGTTTACATTTAGTGTTAGGGTTAGGGTTACAGGACGGGGATGGTTTAGAGTACAGTTTAGGGTACGACAACGGTTTAGGTTTAGCGTACATGTTCGGGCATATATTAGTGTTTGTGTACGGTTTAGGATTAGGGCACGGGTTAGGTTAAGGCTTCAGGTAAGGGTTAGGATTAGGGTTAGGTTAAGGGTTAGGGTTAGGGAACAGGGACTGTTTAAGTTACAGTTTAGTGTACGACAACCCTTTAGGGTTAGCATACGTGTTAGGCCACGGGTTAGTTTTAGTGTATGGCTTAGGATTAGGTCACGTGTTAGGTTTAGGCTTCGGGTAAGGGTTAGGTTTAGGGTTAGGGATAGGGAACGGGGACAGTTTAGGGTACAGGTTAGTGTAGGACACTGTTTTAGGATTAGAGTATGTGTTAGCGCATGGTTTAGTGTTAGTGTACGGGTTAGGATTAGGGCACGGTTCAGTGCA
>NW_006772975.1:0-323 GCF_000442215.2 Lipotes vexillifer | reverse complement strand
TACTCTTCTATGTCTAGGTGTAAAGTCTTCTATCTCTAGTTGTATAGTTTTCTATGTCTGTAGACTTCTATCTCTAAAAGTATAATCTTCTATCTCTAAGTGTAATATCTTGTATCTCTACGAGTATACTCTACTATCTCTACATGTAAATTCCTCTGTCTCTAGTTGTATCGTTTTTTACCTCTAGGAGGATACTCCTCTATATCTTGGGGTAATGTGTTTTATCTTTAGTTGTATAGTTTTCTAACTCTAGTAGTAAATCTTCTATCTCTAGAAGTATAATCTTCTATCTCTAAGTGTAATGTCTTGTATCTCTACGAGTA
>NW_006772974.1:0-230 GCF_000442215.2 Lipotes vexillifer | reverse complement strand
GTGGAAAGGAAAGCCTTAATTCTACTGCTAATTTTCATGATTAAGCTCTGACATTTGATTAGCACCTTTTACTCGGGACTCTTGCTGTCTTTCACCATCTATACTTAGCTGCTGGGAAGGCACTAGGTGGTAATGAACTGAACTCCTAGGCTGACAGAGGCCATTCCCCCAGCCACACACTCTACATGCAGCTAAAGAAATCCATGCATGGTTCTCCCAACATCTATTTC
>NW_006772973.1:0-307 GCF_000442215.2 Lipotes vexillifer | reverse complement strand
TGGTACGCTGTGTGATCGGGCAAAGTTCCTAAAATGCACCTAAGTTGACGTGCCCTGGTGCTCCTGTTGGCCATTCCACATGCTTTCCTGACACTCTCCACTCTTGGACAGTCAGTGCCTTTAACCGCCTGCTTTGCACAGTTGCAATTTCTGCGGAAGATGGACAGGAATGGGGTGAACCAATGAGAGACTGGTTGTAGTTGTCTGGACGGGCACATTTAACTCTAATTTCCCACCAGCAATTAGAATTAACCAAAGCCTCAGGATGCCGTGCCTGAACCAGACTAGGGTCTGAGGCAATCCTGGG
>NW_006772972.1:0-474 GCF_000442215.2 Lipotes vexillifer | reverse complement strand
TTTTTTTCCTCCTAGTGCTATCATTAGTCACATAGTGACCTTGATTTTATTTTAGGAGCTTATAAGGCTTGAGATAATTTCCATAGAAATATATTAATTATTGCCACATACTCTAGTATAGGTTTTGGTGGGTTTTATTGTGGTTTTTTTGTTGTTGTTGTTGTTGGTTTCTTTTTTGTTTGTTTTTTGTCTTGGTTGGGGTTTTTATTGTTTGCGAGTTTCTTTTTCTTTTTTTTGTTTTTTTTTTTGTTGTTGTTGTTGTTTCTCAGAACTTAGGCAAATTACCATTATAGTGAATCTGTTTATACTTGTAGCTTGGGGCAGTTATTGTAGTTCCTTTGGTAAATCTACATGTCCTGGTTTTTTTTTACCATCTTATTTAAATCTTGGTAATCTGCTCTCTCTATATATACCCCCACACACACTTATAATGTTTATGATAGTGTGATAGCAGAATGTATCTTTTTTTTTTTT
>NW_006772971.1:0-1494 GCF_000442215.2 Lipotes vexillifer | reverse complement strand
GGATGAGCAGTTTGCTGACTTAGAAGGGCTGGAATCTATAGACACCTTAAAATTAGGATGTAGGTAACGAATAGTTGGATGGCAAGAAACCCTGTTATGTGAAAACAGGAATAATGAGTGTTCCAAACCATATCTTTTCTGTTTTCTTACTTTTCTCCAAAGGTTAGTTCTAGAGTCCTTAATTCTCCATTCAGTATTAAATTATTGACTATTTGCAGCCTTCCCACCATTCTCCCCACTTCTAGGTCTGAGTTTGATAAACCTTTTGGTTTCATCCTTTATTGGTGAAGTAGTGTTCCTAGTCAAGCCAGAAGGCTGTTCCATTAAAGGTTTAGCATTTTAGTGATTTTAGTAGTAAGGGTAAGGGTAAGTGGTGTTCAGCCCATCACAGTCTTCCACCCAACATTTCTTCAGATGAATTTCCTGCAGTAGAAAAATTAGACAACCAGGCTGAATGATTGAGTCCCTGACTATGACTAGCAATGAACTACTCAGCCCTGGCTTCCTGGGCATGCCATCCTTCAAAAACAGCCGGCCAGATGGAATCTCAACCCCCTAGCTTGGCATTCAAGATACTCATACTCTAATCCACCAAAATCCACTTCCAGTAGTTCTTCCCACTTCTTTCATACAGCAAATATCCATTCTTCACCCACTGCATTCACTTATCTGGAGTACAAGTTCTTTTCCTTATATTCCAATATATCCCTATTTCATCTGCCTAGGAAGTCTTTCAAATTCTTCACAATCCTAAATCCTACATGGTCTTTACTTTCCTACTTTACAACTTGACCTTAAGAAAATTTTTGCTTTCCAAGATCAATCAGTCAATCAGTCAATAAGCCATTAATAAGTTCATAGGCTGCTTCAATACAATTCTCCTCAATACAAATATAGTAGTCAATCCCTAATAATGGCTTATATTTGATCACATAGAAATGTATTTTAACTCACATATTTGTTATCTAAAATGATAGTATAGCACTGTTCATTTTGTTGGTTATTTTCGCATGTTTTAATGCCAGTATCACCTCTTTGAAGACTTAAAGTGTATGTTGTCCATTTTTTCAGTATTTTAGTATCCTGCCCTGTTTTACACTTAGTGGGTGTTCAATAAATGACTTCGACACTTCACGGAATGGAGAAAAATTTTCCCTAATCCTACCTAATCCTACAAGTGTTGACCCTCTCTGACTTTGCACATCACTTGTTAATGGCAGCTGAGTAGTTGTGTTTGATAGAAATTCAAGAAAAAATTTCTACGTGTTTCAAGACCAAAGCCACGGTCATATGAGGACCTTATTCAGCATCATGAATATATTCTTAAACATATACAATGGAGAATTGCACTTTTATGATTTTGTGATGAATCACATGTAAAACAGTCATTCACATTTTATTTTATTTATTTATTTATTTTTTATTATTTTTAACTATCTTTATTGGAGTATAATTGCTTTACAATGGTGTGTTAGTTTCTGCTTTATAACAAAG
>NW_006772970.1:0-235 GCF_000442215.2 Lipotes vexillifer | reverse complement strand
GAATGTCCTATAAATATCAATTAAATGTATCTGGTCTATTGTGTCATTTAAAGCTTGTGTTTCATTATTAATTCTCTGTCTGGATGATCTGTCCATTTGTTTTAAGTGAGATGTTAAAGTCCCCCACTATTATTGTGTTATTGTTGATTTCCTATTTTATAGCTGTGAGCATTTTCCTTATGTATTGAGGTGCCCCTATGTTGGGTGCATATATATTTATAATTGTTATATCTTC
>NW_006772969.1:0-733 GCF_000442215.2 Lipotes vexillifer | reverse complement strand
ATATTCAACGCATAGGAATAGACCTGACTGGTAGGAATCTAAAAACCTGTGTATCTATATGTCCGTAAGAGAATCGAGCGCGCGTAGAGAGACATAGGCGCAGCAGTGAAAATCAGCCAAATCGCATTATAAAAATAAATATCAAAAACAAAACACAATGACAGTGAAATAGAGAGACATTCTTACTTAATTCATTCACGGCTCGTGATGAAACCTGGATTTACCACATCTATACTCACAGCTGTGTGAGACATAAGGCTGGACACTAGGGGCTGACAGGATTGGTTAGGTTTGGTCAGCAAAGGCAAAGCCTTGGAAGTCATACTGCATGTTATCCATTCCATGGGACCCAACTCCCCAGGTTTAATGGATTCTTCCTTCCGCTAAAACACTCATGGGAATCCCAGAGTATGGTCCACCGTGTGATTGGCAACGTTCCTAAAATGTATCTCAGTTTACGTGCCCTGGAACACGTGTTGGCCGTTCAAGACGCTTTCCTGACACTCCTCACACTCGCAGAGTCAGTGCCTTTAACGCCCAGTTTGGCAAACTTTGCAATTTCTGCGTGTGATGGACAGGAATGGGGAGAACCAATGAGAGATTAGCTGTAGGTGTTTGGACGGGCACATTGAACTCTAATTTCCCACGAGGAAGAAGAATGAAGCAAAGTCTCAGCATGCCGTGGCTGAAACAGACTAGGGTCTGAAGCAATCCTGTGGGATGGCGGCCATCT
>NW_006772967.1:0-283 GCF_000442215.2 Lipotes vexillifer | reverse complement strand
TTCTCCACACCCTCTCCAGCATTTATTGTTTCTAGATTTTTTGATGATGGCCATTCTGACTTTTGTGAGAAGATATCTCATTGTAGTTTTGATTTCCATTTCTCTAATTATTAGTGATGTTGAACATTCTTTCATGTGTTTGTTGGCAGTCCATATATCTTCTTTAGAGAAATGTTTATTTAGGTCTTCTGCCCATTTTTGGACTGGGTTTTTTGTTTTGTTGTTATTAAGCTGCATGAGCTGCTTATAAAATTTGGAGATTAATCCTTTGTCAGTTGCTTCA
>NW_006772966.1:0-380 GCF_000442215.2 Lipotes vexillifer | reverse complement strand
ACCCTCCCTGCCAATGCAGGGGACACAGGTTCGAGCCCTGGTCCAGGAAGATCCCACATACCGCGAAGTAACTAAACCAGCACTCTAGAGCCCACCAGCCACAACTACTGAGCCCGTGTGCCAGAACTACTAAAGCCCACGCACCTAGAGCCCATGCTCCACAACAGGGGAGGCCACCGCAATGAGAAGCCTGCAGACCACAATGAAGAGTAGCCCCCGTTTGCCGCAACTAGAGAAAGCCTACACACAGCAACAAGACCCAATGCATTCAAAAATAAATTATAAATAAAAACATAAATTAAAAAAAAAAGATAAGGTGACCATAGGTGTGTGGGTTTATCTCTGGGCTTTCTATCCCGTTCCATTGATCTATATTTCTG
>NW_006772965.1:0-299 GCF_000442215.2 Lipotes vexillifer | reverse complement strand
GCACGGGCTTCTCATTGCAGTGGCTTCTCTTGTTGTGGAGCACGGGCTCTAGGCGTGTGGGCTACAGTGGTTGCAGCACGCGGGCTCAGCAGTTGTGGTACGGGGGTCCTAGAGTGCGCGGGCTTCAGTAGTTGCCGCACATGGGCTCAGTTGTGGCGTGTGGGCTCAGTAGTTGTGGCTTGTGGGCCCTAGAGCGCAGGCTCGTAGTTGTGGCGCATGGGCTTAGCTGCTCTGCAGCATGTGGGATCTTCCTGGACCAGGGGTTGAACCCGTGTCCCCTGCACTGGCAGGGGGGGGGT
>NW_006772964.1:0-4588 GCF_000442215.2 Lipotes vexillifer | reverse complement strand
TCCTGCTGGTAACCAGCTGTGTGACTGTGGAAAATTCACTTAGATTCTCTGGGCTTTCATTTCATATATACAGTTGAGCTAGAACTCCAGGCTCCTTACCCCTAGAGAAGTATGGTAAGAATAATATGAGTGAAGGGAGGGAAAATAGCCATACACTTGTAGTAGAACTAAGAGGTGCTGTCCTGATTTAAATTCAGGACCTAGAACCTCTCTAGGATTTAGGCTTCCAGTTTATAAATTACTGGGCAGAGCCTTCCTATCTATTTCTATCTATTGGACCAGGAGTCGGTACTTGATCCAGAGTCCCTTCCAGTGGAAACTGGAATTGGGATCAAGAGCAATTTCCAGGTCCTTCCGATGACTAGAACTTGTCGCATGTTTACTAAGGTGGCCACCATCCCCTGTCTTGTGGCCTGAGGAGCTGAGAAAGCCAGTCTTCTGAGAGAAGAAACAGCCATGCAGTGAGAAGCAAAGATGACAGTGCCAAATAAAAGCCCTCCTTATGGCTCCCATGTCCTGATGCCTGTCCATTCCTGAGGCCTTTGACATTCCCTGAAACACTCCATTATCCTTATATTGAGCCCCACTTTGTGCCACAACTAGTTCAGATGAGTCTTTGTCACTGTAATCCAAAAAACATACAGGTACCTACTCACTTTAATAGATGCTTTTGCTGACAATGGAAACAATATACAAGACAGAGGCCACGTCTCTCTGTTCTGTGGGAGTTCCATTGAGGCCACGGCCCTCTTTCTCCATCCAGTTACTTCCCTTGGGATAGTTCCCAGCCCATCAGATGTAGAGAGGGTGTCTTTATTCACAGTAATTACCACTTTGCCATCTGCAGTAATGAGGACCATCATGTTCAGGAATCTTCTTTCAAAAAGATCCAAGATGGCTTCTTGACATCCTGCAGCTGTTTGTTCAACCCAAAAGCAGGGAAAGGAACTAAGAAATAACTTTGGAGTTTATGTGACTTCGTGAAAGGCAAGTCTATTCACACTTCTGTTTGGGGCTTAAAAGCCCTTATTTTTCAAAACCCTGACAAGAAAGTTAAGGGCCAATATTTGGTAGTTCTACAGTGAGTGTATTGTACTATGTAACAGCTTTTTTTGTATTGGTTTCACTCCTGGATCCATTTTATGTCCCTAACCTTGATTTGCCTTTTTTTTGCTTTCTTATTTTTAACATATATTATTTTGTTACATTTTAAGCCTTCTTAAATCC
Organism: Lipotes vexillifer; assembly: GCF_000442215.2. Taxonomy (NCBI): domain Eukaryota; kingdom Metazoa; phylum Chordata; class Mammalia; order Artiodactyla; family Lipotidae; genus Lipotes; species Lipotes vexillifer. Next base: position 3,361 of record NW_006772964.1, on the reverse strand, counting down.
TTTCTGGAACAAGGAGCAATATAACAAAATAAAAACAGATTTCCCCTTTGTTACCAGAAGAATCCTTCCCCTTTTATGTTACACATAGGCATGTAAAATGATGGATAGTCAGAAAAATAATATTTAGACTCAATGTTCCATCAGTCACCACAAGGCATTTATTGTGTCTTCTTATGTACAAGGAACTGTAAGGACTACAAATAAGTGTAACGAAGAGCAAGAAGCTTCCAGTATAGCTTAGAGACAAAGGACCTTCACCCAGGAGAGAAAAACGATCCAGGAATGCAGGGCCATCAGTGAAGGTGATCCTTGTGGGCTGAGGGGGAAGAGTAGTTCCATGAAGGAGGAAGGACTTGAATCGGGCTTCAAGGAATATAGAAAATTCTAATATGTGGGGAAAAGATAAAGATAACAAAGCACAGGAAGGAGAGAATTACAGTCTCAGGAGAATGGTGTAAACTTGGGGCCCTCAAATTTGAACATTAGAAAGCCCTGGAGGGCTTGTTAAGGTTCAGACTCTGGGCCCACCCCTGAGTTTCTGATTCAGCAGGCCTAGGGTGGGGCCCGAGAAGTTGCGCTCCTGACAGGTTTCCAGGAGATTCCCTTGCTATTCATTAGGGACCCATATTCCAAAAAACACTGATCTAAACAAGAGTTCTTCTCTGACGGAAGTTGTCTGGTTACACTGAGGGTCACATAATAAACTCAGAAGGAATACAGACCCGAGCTTACCTCCACTCAACCTCTGGCTACTCACTACCAGAGTGATTTTAGGAAAACAACATGACATCAATGCCTCAGTTTCCCCATCTTGCAAAGAAGAGTAAATGATAGTATCCTTATTGTGAGAATTGGGGGTAAATAATGGGGTCTGGCCTAATGTGTGCCCAAAAAGTGGAAGCAAGTTCTGTGATATTTCCATTTTTCAAGCCAATATCTTCATCATCTAACAAGTGTGTATTAATGCCCTCTCTGTGCCATGTGCTAAATACATACTGTAGTTGGGAACAGAAGACATAAGTGCAAATGATTATGATGTGAGACATAATAAAGGGAGAACCAGAGGATGGTAGGACAATAATTACAAAGTTCAGAAGACATTTAGGTTGAGTTTCTCATGGAAAAGAAACAGGAAGATGAGTAACAAGTATTCTCATCCAGGAAGGGTTCACCTGGACCAGGTGGAGCAAGGGATCCCAGGCCACTGGAGGGGGGAAGAGCAGGGGGAGACTGAGAACAATAGGGCATTACTGAGGGAGAGGCTCAAAACAAAAAGAGCACTTTAAATAACCTTCACCCATATTGACAATTTTGTCAAGGATAATGATTATAAATAATAATAATATATCAATGACTATTTGAGTACCTACTATGCACCAGGCACTGCACTTTTCATAAATAAATACCAAACTTCATGACAGTTGGGCAAGGTCAGTATTATTAACTCCATTTTACAGAAGAAGAAATGTAAGTTCAGAAGGTGGACTCTTTCCAAGGTCACAGGGTCTTGGAGTGGCAGGTCCATGATTAGGTCTATTTGACTCCAGATTCATGCTGTTTCTACCTCATGGCATTGTGACTTTCCAGAGTCCCATTATACAAAAAGATGTGTCAGGGCTCCTCCTGGGATACAAAGGGAAGCCCAGCCCCCATCCCTGATTCCGCCGAGATGGCCCTGATTTTATCTGTTCTATAACAAAGAATCCAGTTAAGATTCCACTGTGGACTAGAAAGACAGATTTGAAGTTACCACTCTGCTCCTTACGTACTACTGGAACCCTTGAAAATTCTTCTTTGTGTGAGCCACTTTCTTTTAGTCCAAGAATGCCACATAGCACAGTGGTTAGGATAATGGCATCTGAAGTCAGGCCACTTGGGTTCAAATCTCTACCCTAGAAGCTTGAGCAATTGTGACTTTGAGCAATTGCTTAACCTCCTTAAGCCTCATTTTCTTCATCTGTATAATGGAGACACTAACAGAATTATCTTCATATATCTGTTGTGAAAATTAACTGAAATATGTAAATGCTTAGAACATTCAACATACAGTAAGTACTAGATCATTGTTAGCTCTTACAACTATTGTCTGTGAATTAGTGCTAATCAGAAAGGCTGCCTCTGAGTCACCCTATATCTACCTATTTATCCCAGTTCCAGAAATTATGATCTGAAAGGATACAACAAATATGTTACCTCATTCTTTACCAGCCAAGTCTGTTGAAGTCAAATGCTCATTAATCCTCTCATTCATTAATTCTATCATTCACTCATTCACTCAAGATTTATTGAGCATCTTTTGTGTGCCAGGCAAAGTTCTAAGCGCTGAGGATACAAAGATGAATTAGGGAGATTAAATCCCTGATCTCATGAACTTAATATCTTGCTGGGAGAGATAGACAATAAACAAAAAAATATAGATATGTGAGAGATTAGTGTGGGAAGAAAAATAAAGCAGGATAAGTAGATAGGAATATGGGGTGGTATCACATAGAGGGACCGTAGAAAGCACTTCTGGTTAGGTGACACTGGAACACAGACCCTGATGAAGTTAGAGAGCAAGCTACACATATGTTTGTGGGCAGTGTGCTCCAGAGGGAGCAAATGTCTGGTGCAAAATCTTTACAGGTGCTTGGAACTTTGGAAGGTTTAAAACCTAGGAGATGAAATCAAGGACGCAGCTAGAGGACAGATAATGCACAGCTTTTTACAACACAGTAAGGCATTGGGTTTCTTTCTGAGTATGATGGGAAGTTACTAGAGGGTTCTAGGCAGAAGAGTGACATGATCAGGTTTACCTTTTGAAAGATCAGTTTGGCAGACATGGAGAGAATAGACCATGAGAAGATGAAGCATGGGAACAGGGAGACGAGGTAGGAGGTTTTGGTGACAGTCAAGGTGAGGGATGAAGGTGAAGTGAGCCAAGTGGTCACATTCTAGACATATGTCCATCAGGATTTGCTAACGAATTTGGATGTGGGGGTGAATGAGAAAGAGATATCAGTAATGACTCCAAGGCATGGAAAAGTCTTCAGTGCATGGTCTTTAACATGTCAAGTGGGAAACCTTCACCTAGGGAGTGAGAAAAGACAGAGAAGAAGATGGTGGACTAAGACTTGAGACCCTCTCACCTTTAAAGGTCAAAATGGGGAGGGGGTCTAGTAAAGGGGAGTGAGGAAGGGGAGCAAAAGGGATAGGCAGGGATCTAGGGAAGATGGTGACCTAGAAGCCATGAGAAGAAAATGCTATAAGAAGGAAGCTCTGAATGACTGTTTCAAATGATGCTGCAAAACTGGTTAAATAGAGAGGGCAGACAGCAGAAGCAAGAAGAACTACAATCCTGCAGCCTGTGGAACAAAAACCA
>NW_006772962.1:0-249 GCF_000442215.2 Lipotes vexillifer | reverse complement strand
ATTAGCGCCTTCCTGCTTTTTCTCTTACAAAGGAAATGTGGGGATGTAAATGGAGGAGAAGATTAGGGAGTAAAATTAGTTCAAAAATAACTAAAGTTATTATTTCATTATTGAAACGAAGAGAATATTATTACGTTGTTGATATACCGGGTTTTATTATATTATATAAAAGTATTTTAAAATTATGTTGTTAAATCTATTAATGGCCATTTAATGATTAAAAGAAGTATTTTGGGGCTTCCCTGGTGG
>NW_006772961.1:0-227 GCF_000442215.2 Lipotes vexillifer | reverse complement strand
CCTGATACCAACTACTGGAAATTATCCAGGGCCCAGGAAAGAAGTACTGGTAAGCTGCAGGTGCCAGCACAGTGCTTGGTCGATGTAAATATTTGTGGGTCTGCTAAATTAACGGTAAGACTATAATTCATAATATCTTGCACACAAACTAGATTGGTAAGTTCTCAGTGGATGACTTTATTACCATTCAGAACTCAGTTAGATGGAACAGTACTCCTCAATGATTG
>NW_006772960.1:0-202 GCF_000442215.2 Lipotes vexillifer | reverse complement strand
CGTATTCTTTAGGATTAGGGCACTGGTTAGTGTAAGGCTTCAGGTAAGGTTTAGGCTTAGGGTTACGGTCAGGATTAGTGTTAGGAAATGGGGATGGTGTAGTGAACAGCTTAGTGTACGACAACGGTTTAGGGTTAGTATACGTGTTAGGGCACGTATTAGTGTTATCGTACGGGTTAGGATTAGGGAACGGGTTAGGTAA
>NW_006772959.1:0-3518 GCF_000442215.2 Lipotes vexillifer | reverse complement strand
AAAAAAAAAAAAAAAAAAAAAAAAAGTCCCTCTGAGAGGCTCCGCGCTCCCCCGGCCTGTCACCCCCACCTCTCTTCCCACTGTGTTTGCAGATGTGGGTGGCTGTGCCCGGCTGTCTGTTCACGTGTGAATTCATACTTCTTTCATCTTGTGACATAAGAAAGAGTCTTCTCCATTGTAGGCCGTACAGCTGAACATACAGAGGAAGTTAGTAAGCTGAGTAAAACGGCAACAAAGCAACAGGCTTCCCTGTTTCCAAAAAAACGGATGATGTGATCTTAAGAACCACAGTAGCCCTGACGCTGGCAAGTGGGTGGGTGTTCCCCACCTGGAGGGAGCAGTGACTCCCCCACCCCCACCCCCACAGCCCTCATCCTAAACGGGGGTGCCTGGATCAACGGGTGGGTGACTGCCCAAATGAGCGCTCAGGGGCCAGGACAGGAGGATGGGAGGCGCCCTCCCATCAGGCAGATGGAGCTCAGGATGGCGGTGCCAGGAAAGGCAGGGGGACCAGCACGCAGCGTGAGAAGACTCAAGGCCAGGCGTGTCTTGAGGGCCGGGAGATGCTAAAGCGTGTCCTCTACGGCCTCCACAGGGCGACCAGCACAGCTGTGGGAACGTGGCAACGAGAGGCACGTGGCCAGAGTCGTGACACGCTTTAGGAAGTGCTTGTTAATAGAAGACTGTAAAGTTAGTTGCACTTCTAGAATATTCTAACTGCCTTACTATGAACTTTATGTACAAAGGACTCAGGAGACACACAAGTGACACCGAGAAGCCCATGTGCGCTGCCTCCGGCCCCGGTCAGTGATAGCCGCCCGTTGGCCGGGCCTGTCTGAACCGAGCACAGAGCAGCTGTGTCTCCCCCGTGGCCCGTGGCCCAGCACCTCGTCTCCGAGGATGCGCATTTCAGATGCTCTGATGTGGGGTCCCAGTCATGTTTCCTGTGACCTGTGACAAGCAGGGTCTCACTCGGGCGCAGTCCTGGGAGTGGGTCGCGGGTCCCAGGGCCATGTGTGTGCCCTGCTGGCATGCCCCGTGCTTTCCTCAGTCAGGCCCTGTCCAGGTCGGGGTCTCACAATTCCCAAGTCTCCACTGGACGGCCTTGCAGTAAATTCAACGTCTTCTGTTCTCAGTGATGCAAACCATCCCCATGTCAGATAGCCGATGGCCCTGGAGGCTGTGCAGAAGTCCAGCTCCTTCGCCCGTTCCCTTCTGATGGATGACGCTGCAGGTCTGTGCTGAAGCCAGGAGGCTGGTGCATGTGGCCTGTTGCTCCTCCGACCCCACTCCCTGAGATCATCAAACCCCTTGGCTAGGTGGCCCAGGGAGCCCCACCCTCTGCTGTGGTGACCAGGGTGAGTCAATTTCTTGGAACCTAACATGCCTGAGGAGGACAGAGGCCCTCGAGGGCCCAGCGTGGTCCAGACAGGACTCCCAGCCCCTCCTGGACTTGTCTCGTCTCCTGCCCTGGGCTCTGGCCAGGCTGAACTGCCCGCTGCAGCCCCTCCACCTGCCCTGCACTGTGACATCTGCACATCTGTTCATGCTGGTCCCCCACTCCCTGTGGCCTCCTGGCTTTCCTCAGGAAACCAGATCATGTATGACCTGGCGTGGCCCCAGAGCAAAGGGCAGCAGTGATGCCCGCTGACGATTCTAATAGCTGTGTCATGACTTAGTGCTGGGGCACAGGCTGGAGTTTTCTAGAAACGCAAGCATTCTGGAAGCATTTCTGCGCCTTCCAGAAAGTATGAATTAAACATTTAACTGCCCTGGTCGTGTCCTAAACAATGGTGATGGTGACTAATCCCTGTGCTAATTCTCTATGGTACTTTGTGGAGCTTTTTATACATGGAAAGCTTCTCGATACTTCCTTTCTGTTAAAAATAACTAATTCTGTTTGTCATGCACACTGGCGAAAAGAAACTTCTGGCATTCCGCTCTCCCAGCTAGGAGTACATCCTCTGCCCACGATTTTGTGCCACCCGAGTTTTGCGTTAGTGAGGGAAGGAGTTAGGACCTGTGTTTTGTGTAATGCAAATGAAAGTACTTTATGTGTTCCCTTGTTTTCACTATGTCTTTGGGCATTTTTTGCCAGCTTGTTGTGCCTTCTTTCAACAAGACTCAGAAGGACGGGGTGGGATGGGGCAATGGAAGAGAGGCCTCTGCCCTGAACCAGCCATCAGGGGTTCCAGCCCAGATTCAGACCTGAACTCTTTCAAACATCAGTGCCCTGTTAGCCTAGCTGACAGATCTTGGGTGCGAAATCCTGGTTTTCCTATTGTAACAACTAATAAAATCAAGTCTTTGGAGCTCCTTAAAGATACAACTATGGAAGTGATGATGTGACAGTATTAACAGCTGACCGAGAGAGGACATGGTCGACTTAACTGAGTCCACACAGGATGCTGTGCACAGTGCTGGACCCCCCGTGTCACCTGGAGAGAGGAGGGGACGGAGGGAGACCCGCATGGGACCGGGTGGGTGAGGGGGACATTCTAGAACCAGCCGAGTCTATTCAGCCACAGTTCGGCTCCCCCCTCCACTCCCCCCACCCCAAATGTGCAGGCCCTCCGCTGTCTCAGGTTTTGAAAGAAAATATTTCCTCCGGAAGCAAACACTAAGAATAAGAAAACTCTTAAAAATAGGAATTCAAACTAAGTTAAATACAAATCTGAGTTGTTTCAAGGTAAGACTTAGAAAATATCTGCGTTTGCTTTCACTTTGAATGAATTAGGCGTTTATAAGCCAGAGTGGACCTTCCACGGAGTTACCGCTGGACTGTTCGGGGTGAGGAAGTGGGTGTCAGTGTCACCTCCATGGGGAGGGCAGCCAAGGAAGTGGCCTGACACCTGCCAGGTCACAGGAAGCATGTGAGCCCCTATGACCATCCAGGGTCAGGATTGAGCAGACAGCCCCCGCAACAGCCACCAGACCCAAAGGTCCCATAAAATTCAGCTTGACCCCAAGGCACTAGCACCGAGTGGAGCTGGGCTCTCAGCCCCAGGAGGACAGGGTTGGGTGGGAGGAGAAACGGGAGTGGCCCCATGGCTGGACCCGCGGCCTCCCCTGCTCCATCTCACCCTGTCCTTCGTCTGCAGGTTTTGTTCTGGTCATCGGGCTGGTGACGTTCTACAGAATCGGCCCGTACACCAACCTGTCCTGGTCTTGCTACCTGAACATCGGGGCCTGCCTGCTGGCCACCCTGGCTGCGGCCATGCTCATCTGGAACGTCCTGCACAGGAGGGAGGATTGCATGGCCCCCCGCGTCATCGTCATCAGCCGCTCCCTGACCGCACGCTTCCGCCGCGGGCTGGACAACGACTATGTGGAGTCGCCGTGCTGAGGGCGGCGGGAGGCCGCTCGGGGCTCCATCCACCGCAGGGACCATCTGGGAAGCAGGGCGCTGCCTGCGCGGCTTCCCATGAGAGCACATGTACGACACGCATTCACTACGTTATACACGAACACAGGGCGTGACCACATACCGGCTGCGTCCCAACCCCACCCCCCCAACC
>NW_006772958.1:0-469 GCF_000442215.2 Lipotes vexillifer | reverse complement strand
CCCTCTTTCTATCGTTTATTGTTTCTAGATTTTTTTTTCTTGCGTTACGTGGGCCTCTCACTGTTGTGGCCTCTCCCATTGCGGAGTACAGGCTCCAGACGCCGGACGCGCAGGATCAGTGGCCGTGGCTCACGGGCCCAGCCGCTCGGCAGCACGTGGGATCCTCCCAAACTGGGGCACGAACCCGTGTCCCCTGCATCGGCAGGTGGACTCTCAAGCACTGCGCCACCAGGAAAGCCCTGTTTCTAGATTTTTTGATAAAGACATTCTGACTGGTGTGATGTGATACCTCATTGCAGTTCTGATTTGCATTTATCTAATAATTAGTGATCCTGACCATCTTTTCACATGCCTCTTGGCTATCTGTATGTCTTCCTTGGTGAAATGTCTACTTAGGTCTTCTGCCCATTTTTTAACTGGATTGTTTGTTTTTGTGATATTGAGCTCCATGAGCTGTTTGTATATTTTG
>NW_006772957.1:1622432-1664332 GCF_000442215.2 Lipotes vexillifer | reverse complement strand
ATAGTGACCTGTGTTTGCACACAGGCTTCTTGGTGGCAGCAGCAGCAGCCTTAGCGTCTCATGCCCATCTCTGGAGTCCGCGCTTTTAGTCGCGGCTCGCGCCCGTCTCTGGAGCTCCTTCAAGCAGCGCTCTTAATCCCCTCTCCTCGTGCACCAGGAAACAAAGAGGGAAGAAAAAGTCTCTTGCCTCTTCGGCAGGTCCAGACTTTTCCCCGGACTCCCTCCCGGCTAGCCGTGGTGTACCAAGGCCCTGCAGGCTGTGTTCACGCCGCCAACCCCAGTCCTCTCCCTGGGATGTGACTTCCGAAGCCCGAGCCTCAGCTCCCAGCCCCGCCCGCTCCGGTGGGTGAGCAGACAAGTCCCTAGGCCTGGTGAGTGCCAGTCGGCCCTGATCCTCTGTGTGGGAATCTCTCCGCTTTGCCCTCCGCACCCTGTTGCTGTGCCCTCCTCCGTGGCCCCGAAGCTCCCCCGCTCCGCCACCCGCAGTCTCCGCCCGCGAAGGGGCTTCTAGTGTGTGGAAACGTTTCCTCCTTCACGGCTCCCTCCCACTGGTGCCGGTCCCGTCCCTATTCTTTTGTCTCTGTTTATTCTTTTGCCCTACCCAGGTACGTGGGGGGTTTCTTGCATTTTGGGAGGTCTGAGGTCTTCTGCCAGCGTTCAGTAGGTGTTCTGTAGGAGTTGTTCCACGTGTAGATGTATTTCTGGTGTTTCTGTGGGGAGGAAGGTGATCTCCGCGTCTTACTCTTCCGCCATCTTCCTGGAAGCTCTACTCAAGGTGTTTTGATTCTGTTTGTGTTCATTGTTTCTCATATTTGAGCATTCTTAAGTATTCCTGGATAGACATCGGCAGAATGATAGGGGGAAAAAAAGACAGAGAGACTTGGAGTAATTAAGGAATGTTTGGGGTCAAACATTTTTCAGAAGGTGGGTCTCCTGAAAAGGGGAGGGAACCAAAGGGGACGTTAAGAAATGTCTTTCTGGACATGATGGCCGGATGCAGAGTCCTTTGTCTGGTGGCATCTCAGTGAGCCCCAAGGCTATTGGTACTTCTTGGGGCAGTGTTATTATGGCTGACCAGGATCAGCTATGCCCGCAACGGATATCAAGGGGGTCTTCGGGCACTGAAGTCTTGGTCCAGCACCAGGGTCCTCTGAGCAGACACCACTGCCCAAACCGCCAGCTTCTGCAGAGAGAAAAGAGGACCTGGTAAAAATAGCTAACACATAACTCTTTACCACGTGCTGCCTATTATCTTGCAGTTGTGAAAGAACTTCAGTCTAAAATAGAACCGGGAATATTAAGTGGAGAATCTCACGCATGTGCCCTTGGGAATATAACATTTAAGGACTAAGTGACTGATTTCCCATAAATGCCTGATTTACAGAAAACTGATAGTGTCAGAATTTTCTTGGATGATGTGGGAGGGGTTGATCAGAAGTTGTCTCACATCAACCTTGGGGAGTTTTACCAGACGCCTGAACAGGAAGTAACCCAGGTTGGGCTGGTCTCACAGTGTGGGCTGAATTGAGTTTTGTGTGACTGGATCGATTTTGTCTGTGTGGGAAGTTTTCAAGGCTGGTCTGCTTTGTTTTTGATTTTAACTGACTCTAACTGAACTCTTCCCTCTTCACATCCCCTGCCCATCAATACAACTTGCCCCAAACCCTCAATGGACTTGCTTGCAGCTTGCCACAGTTTGCTTGTCCCAAGTTGCAATTCCTCTGCTATTCCTGAATAAACTTATCTTTTTGAGCTTGCCTCAGTTTACCTCTTTATTTGGGTCAACACAGTTAATATATATAATCTCATGCGGTAACTACAGTTGACCTTTGAACAATGCGGGGGTTAGAGGTGCTGATCCCTCCACCTGCCACAGCTGCAAGTCTGTGTATAAGTTAGAGTCTGAGGGTAATTTACAGCTCTTTGTGTTTGGGGTTCCTCCATATCTGTGGTTCTGTACCTGCAGGTTCATCTACCTGTGGATCATGCTGTACCATAGTACGTATTTAGTGAAAAAAATCCGAGCATAAGTGGACCTGTGCAGTTGGAACCATGTTGTTTTAAGGGTCAGCTGTGTTGTTATTACTCCCATTTCACAGATGAGGAAACTGAGGCACAAAAAAGTTAAATAACCCATCCCAGGCAGACTGGCTCCAGAGCCCTGGCCATACTCTCCTGTCTCTGGGTAGTGCCTGAAGGACTCCTGGTCAGATCCGGCTTTTCCCAGCTGCTCTCAGCAGGAGTCCCTGAGGTCCTCTTCCAAGATGGAGCCTCAGCCCAGCTCATTTTCTAAGCCTGGCATGACCAGGAATGTCCATAGCCTCCGTCTAATAGCCTGGAATAGTCTTATTAATGTTAGTAACAATAGCAGTCGTAAGTAACATTTATGGAGCACTTTGTATGTACCAGACACTTTATAAGCTCTTAATAACAAATCCTCATCACAGATGTACCAGGCAGGTATTAGCAACCTCACTTTCAGATAAGGAAAATGAAGCTTAGGGAAGGTAAGTTACCTGTCCAAGGTCATAGGACTGGTGGGTGGTAAGGGCTGACTCAAGTCAGTGTTTTAAATCTTCACACAGTGTAGCTCATGGCTTTCTACCACAAATGTGATCACATCTGTCATGGCTGGGGGAGGCCTTGGGTGATGAGGTCACCTGACAGGGCCATATATTTTGTAGTCAGACGGAGCTCATATTAAATTCTGACTCTATCGGTAGTTGTGTGATTTGAGAGCGTTACTTGACCTCTTGGAACCTCAGTTTCCTCTTCTGTAACCTGGGTCTAATTCTACCTTCCTCACGCTGGGTGATTTTGAGATCAAAAGAGATAATACTGGATTTCCTAAACTTCATGCCTTTATGATTTTTGCTAGTTAAGATTTGCCATAGGTTGACTTAAAGAAAAATAAATATTTTAAAAAGGAAACTATATTACCACCATGAATGAAAAGCCATAAATATACTCTAACTAAAAATTCATAATTCTTAAAGTAAAACAGTTTTTTTCTGTATCTTTAAAATGACCCAGGGTTACAACCAGCAGAACATATGCCATAGAAAATACTAAAATATTGTTTATAAAGTGCATAGGTCAGAGCTCAGCACAGAGTTGGTGGTCATTAAATGGTAGCTATTCTCCTCCTGCCCATCTCCTTTCTTCTCATCCTTTTTTTGGATTGGGTTGGTTTTGTTTTTCTCTTGAGTTGTATGAGCTGTTTGTATATTTTGGATATTAGTCCCTTGTCGGCTGCATCGTTTGCAAATATTTTCTCCCATTCCGTAAGTTGTCCCTTTGTTTTGTTTATGGCTTCCTTTGCTGTGCAAAAGCTTATAAATTTGATTAGGTCCCATTTGTTTATTTTTGCTTTTATTTCTTTCACCTTGGGAGACTGATCTAAGAAAATATTGCTATGATTTACATCAGAGAGTGTTTCGCCTGTGTTCTTTTTGAGAAGTTTTATGGTGTCATGTCATACATTTAAGTCTTTAAGCCATTTTGAGTTTATTTTTGTGTATGGTGTGAGGGAGTGTTCAAACTTCATTGATTTACATGTGGCTGTCCAGCTATCCAAGCACCCCTTGCTGAAGGGACTGTCTTTTCTCCATTGTATATTCTTGCCTCCTTTGTCAAAGATTAGTCAACTGTAGGTGTGTGGGTTTATTTCTGGGCTTTCTACTCCATCCCATTGATCTACATATCTGTTTTTGTGCCAATACCACCTTGTTTTGATTACTATAGCTTTGCAGTATTGTCTGAAGTCTGGGAGGGTTATGCCTCCAGCTTTGTTCTTTTTCCTCAGGATTGCTTTGGCAATTCTGGGTCTTCTGTGGTTCCATATAAAATTTAAGATTATTTCTTCTAGCTCTGTATACCACAATTTTTTTTTATCCATTTCCCAGTTGAGGGTCACTTGGAATGTTTCCAGATTATTGCGATTACAAATAAAGCTGCCATAAACATTCACATATAGGTTTTTGTGTGAACATAGCTTTTAGTTTCACTTTGATGAACCTAGGAGTGGGACTGCTTAGTTGTATGTTTAACTTTACAGAAAACTACCAAGCTATTTTCCAAATTGGTTGCACCATTTTACACTCCCACCAGTAGTATATGAGAGTTCCAATTCCTCCACATCCTTGTCAACACTTGGCATTTCCTTTTTTTTTTTAATTTTAAAATTTTAGGTATTCTAATAGCTGTGTAGAGGAATACCATTGTGTTTTTAAAAATTGAGATATAATTCACATACCACAAAACATCCTTTTAAAGTGTAGAATTCAGTGGTTTTTATTCAAAAGTAAGAAACCATCACCTTTATCTAGTTCTAGAACATTTTCATCACCCCAGAAAGAAACCCCATACCTATTAGTCACTTCCTAATCCCCTCTACCTACAGGCCCTGGAAACCACTAATCTACTTGCTGTCTCCGTGAGTTTGCCTATTTTAGACATTTCATATAAATAGAACCATATATACATTTTGACTGGCTCCTTTCACTGAGCATAATATTTTTAAGATTCATCCACATTGTAACATATGCTTCATCCCTTTTTGTGACTAATACAGTTGATTCTCCTTATTCACAGTAGTTAAATTCTATGAAGTCACTGCAAATAATGAATTAGCAGATATTGAACCATTGGTCCTAGGAGAAATATGTACATATATATTACATAGGTTTTAATCTTAAATCTGAAAAATAACTCATCCTGGTAGATTCTCCCTCCCTCCCTTCTTCCCTCCCTTTTTTACAAAAGGGAATGGGAGATTCAGGGGTGTTAAGTAACTTCCTTGAGGCTACCTCACTAACAGGTACAGGCTAGCCCCATCCAGCTGGCCGCAGAGCCAGAACTTCCTGCTGTATACTGCGCTGCCCCCAACCGGCTAGTCCTCTGGCCACTTCTGCATGAGGCTTGAAATGAGCATGCACAGAGTCACCTTTTCTTTTTTAAAAAATTTTATTTATGAACATTATTCCTTTTTTGTTTTGTTTTGTTTTTTTTAACATCTTTATTGGAGTATAATTGCTTTACAATGGTGTGTTAGTTTCTGCTTTATAACAAAGTGAATCAGTTATACATATACATATGTTCCCATATCTCTTCCGTCTTTCATCTTCCTCCCTCCCACCCTCCCTATCCCACCCCTCTCGGTGGTCACAAAACACTGAGCTGATCTCCCTGTGCTATGTGGCTGCTTCCCACTAGCTATCTATTTTATGTTTGGTAGTGTATATATGTCCATGCCACTCTCTCACTTTGTCACAGCTTACCCTTCCCCCTCCCCATATCCTCAAGGCCATTCTCTAGTAGGTCTATGTCTTTATTTCTGTCTTGCCCCTAGGTTCTTCATGACCATTTTTTTTCTTTTTTTTCTTAGATTCCATATATATGCGTTAGCATACGGTATTTGTTTTTCTCTTTCTGACTTCACTCTGTATGACAGACTCTAGGTCCATCCACCTCACTACAAATATCTCAATTTTGTTTCTTTTTATGGCTGAGTAATATTCCATTGTATATATGTGCCACATCTTCTTTATGTATTCATCCGATGATGGACACTTAGGTTGCTTCCATGTCCTGGCTATTGTAAATAAAGCTACAATGAACGTTTTGGTACATGACTCTTTTTGAATTATGGTTTTCTCAGGGTATATGCCCAGTAGTGGGATTGCTGGGTCGTATGGTAGTTCTATTTGTAGTTCTTTAAGGAACCTCCATACTGTTCTCCATAGTGGCTGTATCAATTTACATTCCCACCAACAGTGCAAGAGTGTTCCCTTTTCTCTATACCCTCTCCAGCATTTATTGTTTCTAGATTTTTTGATGATGGCCATTCTGACCGGTGTGAGATGATATCTCATTGTAGTTTTGATTTGCATTTCTCTAATGATTAATGAAGTTGAGCATTCTTTCATGTGTTTGTTGGCAATCTGTATATCTTCTTTGGAGAAATGTCTGTTTAGGTCTTCTGCCCGTTTTGGATTGGGTTGTTTGTTTTTTTGATATTGAGCTGCATGAGCTGCTTGTAAATTTTGGAGATTAATCCTTTGTCTGTTGCTTCATTTGCAAATATTTTCTCCCATTCTGAGGGTTGTCTTTTTGTCTTGTTTATGGTTTCCTTTGCTGTGCAAAAGCTTTGAAGTTTCGTTAGGTCCCATTTGTTTATTTCTGTTTTTATTTCCATTTCTCTAGGAGGTGGGTCAAAAACGACCTTGCTGTGATTTATGTCATAGAGTATTCTGCCTATGTTTTCCTCTAAGAGGTTGATCTCAGCTGGCAATGAGCACTGCGGGAGGCTCAAAATTTTCGCTGTTCTGTGCATGTCCATGAATGACCGTGAAAGCATTGTGAATTTTGGTTTGAGGGTTACAAATAAATTTTAGCGAGTCGGTAAATTTGCACATACAGAATCTATGAGTAATGAAGATCAATTGTATATCACTGTGGTTTTAATATATGCCTTTTGCCAAATTTGGGGAATTTTTAGACATTACTACTTCAAATACTTTTCTGCATAAATGCCTTCTCTCCTTCAGGGAGTACAATAGGCATACTGGACCATTTGATATCATTCCACAGGTCCATGAGGCTTTGTTAATGTTTTCTTTTTTCTTTTCTTTTCTTTTTTCCTCAATTTTTTCTTCTCTGTTCTCCCAAGAAGATAATTTCAATCAATCCATTTTTAAGTTTACTGACTTTTTCCTCTGTCATTTCCTCTGTCACTTAAAAATCCACCCAGTGCATTTTTTTTTTCTTCTGACAGCATATTTTTGGTTTGAAATTCTCCATTAAGAAATAATTTCCATATCTCTGCTGAGAAATCTGTCTTCACATTCAGTTCAAGAGTGTTTAACTCTACCTCATGGAGAAGAGTTATAATAGTTGCTCAGGATGACATCTGCTGATTATCTTTTCCTTGGAGAATTGTTCATATTTCCTTTGCTCTTTATATTTGGAGTAATGTCAGTTTAGTTTTCAAAACCTTAACTATGCTGTTTGAGTCTGCCTCTTGCTTGGGCCACTCAGGGGTTAGTCTGAGACTTGGGTGGTGGTTTATATTGTAGTTTAGTTCTTAGAGTCTGTACTCTGCTTCTTTATGAGTGTCCCTCACACATGCTGCATGGTGGGGAGCCAGTGCTTTGTGCTGGTCTATAAACAGAAGTAGGGCATCCCGTTCTTCAGCTCTCTCCTCTCTGGCTTCTGACATCTCTTTTCCCAATTCCTATGGCCAGAGGATGGGGTTCTCTCAGAGTCTGAGTCTCCCATGCTGTATGACATGGCCCGCCTTTGCAGGTGATGTGCAGAAGTAAAAGAGAGAAAAAATAGCAAGGAGGATCCCACACACACTCCTTGCACACAGATGCCCTGTTTGCTGATTTTACTCTCCACAGAGTCAGGTTTTCCTTAGAGATTTTAGGCGCTGCACTGAGGCCACCACTATCCCTGCAGCAGGCTGGTCTTGGCAGGGTTGGAAGAGAAAAAATAAGTTCAAGAGATAGGGATTCCCCTCACATTCTGTAGCTCTCACAGGACCCATTTCTCGATCCTCTGACCAGGAAAATGGGTTCCTCTCAGGATTTTTGCTGTCTGCACCTACTCCTCGATTCCCCAATTCAGCCTGACTTCAGGTCAAAACCAGGAGGTAAAGGAGAAGAAAACCCCCCAAAACTAAGAAGCTCACCACTATACTGATCATTCTTTAAATTTTGACTGCCCTCCCCAATATGCCTGTTCTGGTTTACTTTCCAGAGTTCCCAGGTAATAGTTTCCTGTATTCATCCAGTGTTGAGTTGTAATCAGTGAGAGAGGTAGGATGTAGCAGAGCTATTCCATTGCAGCCATCCATGAGTGTTTGACTGAAGGATGCTATCAGTAACATTTTAACATTACAGTGTTAAATAATAACAAAATAGAAGCCATTGTCACAAAGTCACAAAACATTCATAGAGCATAGGACCATAACAGGTTGAAATGATTTAAAAGTTATAAAGGAGTGTAAATCAGTATAACCTTTGTATGGGGTTGTTCAGCAATATGTATAATAAGCATCTAAACCTAAATATATTTTGGCCAAGCAATTCTATTTCTAGGGGTTTAACCTAATGTAACAAGTTCCCAAAGGTGTGTGTATTTATAAGGATGCTTATACAGTATCGTCCATAACAGTAAAAAAAAAAAAAAAAAATTGGCAAAAATTTAAATGGGAAATAACAGGGAAATGCTTAAACAAATTATGGGATAACTATAAAATGGAAGGTTATATGGTAATTAAGAATTTGGGGGCTTCCCTGGTGGCACAGTGGTTAAGAATCCGCCTGCCTAATGCAGGGGACACGGGTTCAAGCCCTGGTCTGGGAAGATCCCACGTGCTGTGGAGCAACTAAGCCAGTGTGCCACAACTACTGAAGCCTGCGTGCCTAGAGCCTGTGCTCTGCCACAAGAGAAGCCACTGCAATGAGAAGCCCACGCACCACAACGAAGAGTAGCCCCTGCTCACCACAGCTAGAGAAAGCCCGTGTGCAGCAACGAAGACACAACGCAGCCAAAAATAAATAAATAAATAAATTTATTTTAAAAAAACAAAAGAATTTTGACAGAGTGATGTTGATGTATACGTTGATATGGGAGATGTTTTGTTAAAAAACAGCCTATTTTGGGTTTCCCTGGTGGCGCAGTGGTTGAGAGTCCGCCTGCCGATGCAGGGGACACGGGTTCGTGCCCCGGTCCGGGAAAGATCCCACATGCGGCGGAGCGGCTAGGCCCGTGGGCCATGGCCGCTGGGCCTGCGCTTCCGGAGCCTGTGCTCCACAACGGGAGAGGCCACAACAGTGAGAGGCCCGCGTACCTCAAAAAAACAACAACAACAAAAAAACAGCCTATTTTATCAACATCCCATATGGATATATATATATATTTATATATATAAACATAGCCTGTTTTTTTTTAACAAAGCATCTCTCATACCAATATATACATTGCTTGGGTCTAGAAGCTGGTTCTTTGAGAAGATAAGCAAAATGGATGGACCATTGGCCAGACTCATCAAGGGAAGGAGGGAGAAGACTCAAATCACTGGAATTGGAAATGAAAGAGGAGAGGTAACAACTGACACTGCAGAGATACAAAAGATCATGAGAGATTGCTACAAGCAACTCTATGCCAATGGAGTGGACAGCCTGGAAGAGATGGACGGATTCTTGGAGGTGCACAGCCTGCCAGGACTGAATCAGGAAGAAGTGGAAAATATGAGCAGACGAATCACAAGCACTGAAATTGAAACTGTGATTGGAGATCTTCCAACAGACAAAAGCCCAGGGCCAGATGGCTTTACGGGCAAATTCTATCAAGCATTTGGAGAGGAGCTGACATCTGTCCTTCTCAAACTCTTCCAAGGTATAGCAGAGGGAGGAACACTCCCAAATTGATTCTGCGAGGCCACCATCACCTTGATACTAAGGCCAGACAAGGATGTCACAAAGAAAGAAAACTACAGGCCGATATCACTGATGAACATAGATGCAAAAGTTCTCAACAAAGTACTAGCAAACAGAATCCAGCAGCACATTGAAAGGATCATACACCATGATCAAGTGGGGTTTATTCCAGTAATGCAAGGATTCTTCAATATGCGCAAATCAATCAATGTGATAAACCATATTAACAAATTGAAGGAAAGGAACCATATGATCATCTCAATGGATGCGGAGAAAGCTTTTGACAAAATTCAACACCCATTTATGATAAAGACCCTGCAGAGGGTAGGTATTGAGGGAACTTTCCTCAACATTATGAAGGCCATGTGTGACAAGCCCACAGCCAACATCATCCTCAATGGTGAAAAACTGAAAGCGTTTCCACTAAGATCAGGAGCAGGACAAGTTTGCCCACTCCAACCACTCTTATTCAGCATAGTTTTGGAAGTTTCAGCCACAGCAGTCAGAGAAGAAAAGGAAATAAAAGGAATCCAAATCAGAAAAGAAGTAAAGCTGTCACTGTTTGCAGACGACAGGATACTATACATAGAGAATCCTAAAGATGCTACCAGAAAACTACTAGAGCTAATCAATGAATTTGGTAAAGTAGCAGGATACAAAATTAATGCACAGAAATCTCTGGCATTCCTATACACTAGTGATGAAAAAATCTGAACGTGAAACCAAGAGAACACTCCCATTTACCACTGCAACAAAAAGAATAAAATATCTAGGAATAAACCTACCTAAGGAGACAAAAGACCTATATGCAGAAAATTATAAGACACTGATGAAAGAAATTAAAGATGATACAAATAGATGGAGAGATATACCATGTTCTTGGATTGGAAGAATCAACATTGTGAAAATGACTCTACTACCCAAAGCAATCTACAGATTCAATGCAATCCCTATCCAACTACCACTGGCATTTTTCACAGAACTAGAACAAAAAATTTCATAATTTGTATGGAAACACAAAAGACCCTGAATAGCCAAAGCGGTCTGGAGAGTGATAAACGGAGCTGGAGGAATTGGGCTCCCTGACTTCAACTATACTGCAGGGCTACAGTGGTCAAGACAGTATGGTACTGGCACAAAAACAGAAATACAGATCAATGGAACAGGATAGAAAGCCCAGAGATAAACCCACACACATATGGTCACCTTATCTTTGATAAAGGAGGCAGGAATGTACAGTGGAGAAAGGACAGCCTCTTCATTAAGTGGTGCTGGGAAAACTGGACAGGTACATGTAAAAGTATGAGATTGGAATACTCCCTAACACCATACACAAAAATAAGGTCAAAATGCGTTAAAGACCTAAATGTAAGGCCAGAAACTATCAAACTCTTAGAGGAAAACATAGGCAGAACACTCTATGACATAAATCACAGCAAGATCCTTTTGGACCCACCTCCTAGAGAAATGGAAATAAAAACAGAAATAAGCAAATGGGACCTAATGAAACTTCAAAGTTTTTGCACAGCAAAGGAAACCATAAACAAGACCAAAAGACAACCCTCAGAATGGGAGAAAATATTTGCAAATGAAGCAACTGACAAAGGATTAATTTCCAGAATTTACAAGCAGCTCATGCAGCTCAATGACAAGGAAACAAACAACCCAATCCCAAAATGGGCAGAAGACCTAAATAGACATTTCTCTAAGGATGATATACAGACTGCCAACAAACACATGAAAGAATGCTCAACATCATTAATCATTAGAGAAATGCAAATCAAAACTACAATGAGATATCATCTCACACCAGTCAGAATGGCCATCATCAAAAAATCTAGAAACAATAAATGCTGGAGAGGGTGTGGAGAAAAGGGAACACTCTTGCACTGCTGGTGGGAATGTGAATTGGTTCAGCCACTATGGAGAACAGTATGGAGGTTCCTTAAAAAACTACAAATAGAACTACCATATGACCCAGCAATCCCACTACTAGGTATATACCCTGAGGAAACCAGAATTCAGAAAGAGTCATGTACCAAAATGTTCATTGCAGCTCTATTTACAATAGCCCGGAGATGGAAACAACCTAAGTGCCCGTCGTCGGATGAATGGATAAAGAAGATGTGGCACATATATACAATGGAATATTACTCAGCCATAAAAAGAAACGAAATTGAGTCTCCTAGAGAAATGGAAATAAAAACAGAAATAAACAAATGGGACCTAATGAAACTTCAAGGCTTTTGCACAGCAAAGGAAACCATAAACAAGACCAAAAGACAACCCTCAGAATGGGAGAAAACATTTGCAAATGAAGTAACTGACAAAGGATTCATCTCCAAAATTTACAAGCAGCTCATGCAGCCCAATATCAAAACAACAAACAACCCAATCCAAAAACGGGCAGAAGGTCTAAATAAACATTTCTCCAAAGAAGATATACAGATTGCCAACAAACACATGAAAGAATGCTCAACATCTTTAGTCATTAGAGAAATGCAAATCAAAACTACAATGAGATATCATCTCACACCAGTCAGAATGGCCATCATCAAAAAATCTAGAAACAATAAATGCTGGAGAGGGTATGGAGAAAAGGGAACACTCTTGCACTGTTGGTGGGAATGTAAATTGATACAGCCACTATGGAGAACAGTATGGAGGTTCCTTAAAAAACTAAAAATAGAACTACCATATGACGCAGCAATCCCACTACTCAGCATATACCCTGAGAAAGCCATAATTCAAAAGAAGTCATGTACCACAATATTCATTGTAGCTCTATTTACAATAGCCAGGACATGGATGCAACCTAAGTGTCCATCGACAGATGAATGCATAAAGAAGATGTGGTACATATATACAATGGAATATTACTCAGCCATAAAAAGAAATGAAATTGAGTTATTTGTAGTGAGGTGGATGGACCTAGAGTCTGTCATACAGAGTGAAGTAAGTCAGAAAGAGAGAAACAAATACCATATGCTAACACATATACATGGAATCTAAAAAAAAAAAAAAAAGGCCATGAAGAACCTAGGGGCAGGACAGGAATAAAGAGGCAGATGTAGAGAATAGACTTGAGAACACGGGGAGGGGGGAAGGGTAAGCTGGGACGAAGTGAGAGAGTGGCATGGACATATATACACTACCAAATGTAAAATAGATAGCCAGTGGAAGCAGTTACATAGCATAGGGAGATCAGCTCCGTGCTTGGTGACCATCTAGAGGGGTGGAATAGGGAGGGTGGGAGGGAGGGAGATGCAAGAGGGAAGAGATATGGGGATATATGTATATGTATAGCTGATTCACTTTGTTATAAAGCAGAAACTAACACACCATTGTAAAGCAATTATACTCCAATGAAGATGTTTAAAAAAAAGAGCTTGTGGTTGATGTGATACCATCTCTCTTTCTCTCTCTCTATCCTTTATATATCTGTATCTATATATAAATATACAAATGCCTGGAAAATTTAACAGTCTCAGTGAATGAGATTTAAGATTAGAGATTTTTTGCTCTTTCCTTGTATCTTTCAATTTTCTGTGCTCAACATAAATGAAGTGTTATAGCAGAATCTGTACTCAAATATACATGTGCTTCTGTACATTTTCCTGCCTCCCTTGTATGTTTGGGGGTCAGGTTATTAGGTTCTGGCCAATGGGATATTGTTGGAAATGATTCAAGCTGCTCTGAGGCCTGGTCCTTAAATATATGCATGTGGTGAGCTCGAAGGTCACAAATTCCAGATGTAGTAGCTACAGGATGGAGAGCAGGTGGGCTCTGCATCATACCATCCTATGTGAGAGAAATAAGCATTTGTAATTCAGAGCTGCTGTGGTACCCAGCGTTCATTACTCCAACAGATACAGCAGTGTAACGAGGAATGACTAAATACCATATTGCAAAGAGGAATTACTAGAACACATACAAAAAGAGCTTTGGAATATGGTGAGACTTTGACATATATACACTAATGTATAAATTGGATAGCTAATAACCTGCTGTATAAAAAAAATAAAATAAAAATTAAAAAAAAAGACTTTGAAGTAAAACTCATTTGTCTTGGATGTCAATGGGCAGAAATACTTTGGAAAAGTTTTAAAGATTAGGATAAATTGACTTTCTGTTCCTTTAATTTAGAAGATGCCAGTTTGTTAATTCAGAGAGAGAAATGTAGTGGTCAAATGTAGTCCAATATTCTTTTTGGCTGCTTAGTAGATTCTAAACCTTGAGGAAAGCCAGAAAGGAAGCCAAATTACTAGCGACAGCCTTGTTGGTGAGGCTGCAATTGGGGCAGGAAAACTTGGCTATAATGGCAGGTTGGCATCATGGTTATGTCCACAGCCTGGGGGTTGAGGTCCAGTCGGCCATTTATCAGCTCTGAACATATGGACAATGCACTTCATTTATCTGAACCCCAGTTTTCTCACCTACTAAAGGGACCGTGATGACAACAGCTGCCTCTTAATCATCCTTTTGTATCACAGTGGGAATTCATTTCCACTAGGGCAGCAGCTTCTTTTTCTGCTTTGCTCAAGGCAGAAATAGTAGCTTTATGGTCTCTGGACTGTGTTCTCTCTGGAAATTCATGAACTCACGACCTATTTGTAGATGCATGGCTTTCAGCAAGTGGCCACCGTAGCTGGGTGGTGTGTTGTAAAAGCCTCAGAAAGCACAGTTTTGGAGAGTAAATAATGAATGTGAGATGAGAAGGTAGGCAGCCCTGATCAAGAAGAGAGGAGTGAGGGAAATGCAAGCAGTGGGGATGGGGAAAAGTTTGGATACTTTTTATTAGGAAACAAGAAATACGTAAAAGTTTGTCAAGAATGGGAGAGCTTGATACGACTGTTCAGGAAGAAAAGCTCTATTTTCAACGTGGGAGAAATTACTGGGTTAACTCATATGTATGCATGTGAAAGGTCACTGATAAGAGGCTTTGTTTGTGGTTATGAATGTCTGGGAATATTTGTGTTCATGTTTTCTTGGTAGAAATAGAATACTTGGGTCAGTAGAGGTAGAAGGAGTGTTGGTAGCCTGGTACTTGGCGACACAGGGATGACTCTGGAGGAACAAAAACAGTGTTGACTTTGCAGCCACCACAAGAGTGAGACCGAAACTGGTGCGGAGCTTGGGGGATGTCTGTGCAGAGGACAATGTACCTTGAGCTCATCTGGGGAGGGGAGTGAGCTGTGCATCAGAGGAAATGTGCTGAGTCATGTGCTGGAGCCATCGTGAGTGTGGTAGCTGCCTTTTGACTTGCCCATCAGTGTGTCCAGGAGAGTAGAAAGAAACCAGGTGTTTATGAACCTATTGTCAGTTCCCTCTCAGAAGGGAAGGAAGGCCCAGAGGGAAGGAAGAAGGGAGTTGCTACCAAGGACTCCATGACAGGAAGAACCACTGGGGATATTCACATCCCCAATATCCTCCGGCAAATCTGGCACTTTCCCGAGATTTAAGAATCAAAACCAGCATTGGTAGTTAATGTTAGGGAAGAAACTCATCTGGGTCTGTCTATGGTCCATACAGACACTGGGGCTGGGACACCCAACTCTGGGATGTGCAGAGGCAGTGGGGAAAGAAGAGGAGCCAGGGAAGTGGCAGGATGGGGAAGAATCCTGCTGCATCATGGCAAACTGCAGTAACCCAGGGCAGCGTGAGTGGGACAGAGAGGAAGCTCACTGGAACGGGCACTGCTGTTTGCCAGGCTGAAGCACCATGCGGTGAAGCTATTAGCTACAACAGAGAAAGAAAGAAATACAGGAGCAAGAAAAATCATAGATATCACATCACGTGACATCAGGTCTCTCCTTTTGGAAAGGGTACAAACTTGTGCATGGGAGGAATGGACTTAATGAAAGGAGATTGGAGAATAGCGGGAAACTAAAAATCACATCAGGAATAGGGTGAGAATCCCACTGCTCTTTGCCGAGGTCTTCAGTAAATAGCAGCTGTATAGACGACAGTTAGATAACTTGAAAATGGCACTCAGTTCCCATACGTGGTGTCTTTAATATTGTCAATGGTATGCAAAAACTGTTGGGGGCTGCAGCAGGAACTGAGGGCATGGTAATTCTTTCTGCAAGGCAAAAAGAAGCAATATAGACCAGAGTGCCTCAGCGTATTAAAAAAAAATAATTATCATGAGATATAACCTCTATTCTCAAGATGTTTATAGGCCGTGTATTCTCACTCTGGGTTACATTTTAATGGTCTTAAGCTCACATAAGCATTTTTTAACAAACTGAGGTGAAATTCACCTAATGTAAAATTAACGATTTTATTTATTTATTTTTTAAACATCTTTATTGGAGTATAATTGCTTTACAATGGTGTGTTAGTTTCTACTTTATAACAAAGTGAATCAGTTATACATATACATATGTCCCCATATCTCTTCCCTCTTGCGTCTCCCTCCCTCCCACCCTCCCTATCCCACCCCTCTAGGTGGTCACAAAGCACCAAGCTGATCTCCCTGTGCTATGTGGCTGCTTCCCACTAGCTATCTACCTTACGTTTGGTAGTGTATATATGTCCATGCCACTCTCTCACTTTGTCCCAGCTTACCCTTCCCCCTCCCCGTATCCTCAAGTCCATTCTCTAGTAGGTCTGTGTCTTTATTCCCATCTTGCCCCTAGGTTCTTCGTGACCATTTTTTTTTTTTTTAGATTTCATATATATGTGTTAGCATACGGTATTTGTCTTTCTCTTTCTGACTTACTTCACTCTGTATGACAGACTCTAGGTCCATCCACCTCACTACAGATAACTCAAAAATTAACCATTTTAAAGTGAACAATCCAGTGGTGTTTACATACACAATATTGTGTAACCATTGTGTAACCATTACGTCTATCAAGTTCCAAAACACTTCTGTCGCTCTAAAGTAAAACCTCATCTCATTAAGCAGTTACTCCTTACCCTGCTTTTCCCCCAGACTCCCCTCTGCTGTCTGTCTCTTTTTACCTATTCTGAATATTTCATACCAATGAAATCATACAATATGTGAGTTTTGTGTCTGGCTTCTTTGACTTAGTGTAATGTTTCCAAGGTTCATCCACATTGTTGTAGCCTGTATCAGTGCTTCACGTTTTTTTTTGTTTTTTTTAACAGCTGAACAGTATTTTATTGTATGGATATAACACAATTTGTTTATCCATTCATTTGTTGGTGGACATTTGGGTGTTTCCACCTTTCAGCTATTGTAAATATTGTTTCTTTGAATATTTGTGTACAAGTACTAGTTTGAGTACCTATTTTCAATTCTTTTGGTTATATATTTAGGAGTGGAATTGCTGAGTCATATTGTAATTCTGTTTTGCACAGCAGCTGCAACATTTTAAATTCCTAGCAGCAATGTACAAGGGTTCCAATCTCTACATCCTCGCCACCACTTGTTATCCTTGTTATTTTCCACATTTTTGATTATAATCACCTTAGTAGGTATGAGGTGGTATCTCACTGTGGTTTTGATTTGCATTTTCCTAATGAATAATCATGCTCAGGATCTTTTCATGTGATATTATGTATTTTTACAAGGTAACCAAAGCTACTTATGAATAATGATGCCAGGTCATCTGAAAGACATTATCAGCTTGTCTCTGGAAGGGAGTGGGACCTGAGATCACAGAACAAAGGACTAGTCAATTTTGAGAGGAGGAGAAAGAAAAGAAAGATAAGGGCAGGCTTGGGCGCGGTTTGAGTTTGGGGAAGGGGAGCAGTTGTGTAAGAGAATTTGGGAGAGGAGACACCTAGGCAATCATGGGATGGACTGAGGGCTTTGTGTATTGGTGAGGTTGGAAAGATGGCAAAATGAGCTTACATGATAAGTGTGGTGGTAGGACCAGCCTCCCTATTTCACAATTTCTCTAGGAGTGACTACTCTGCTGATGAATAAATGATCTGCACCACTCAGGGAGAGGTAGCAGAACTAGAGACTGGTCATCAGAAAACCTCTATGCCTGGGAGCATGTGCGAAAGCAGCCTTTATCTGAGATAAGAAAGATGAGAGAGCTTTGAGAAAATCAAGACTGTGGGGTGGTGCAAGCCTCGTCTTTAAAACCACAATTTGGGGGTAAGTAGAATGAACTAATCTTTTAAGGATTGTTTTTAAAGGTAGAGTTCTTGGCTATCGCTTTGGAATATGTAACATTTTTTCATATTTATCTGCCGTCTCACACTTAGCAAAAAACCCATTTCATCAAGAAAATTGCTTTGGAGCCAATTTCCGGAAATAGGATTTAAACTCCCTTAAGTGTTACTTCCACTCAGTGCAGCATAATCCTGAACCTTGACCTGGGAAGGTCAGACTTCATCTTTACTCAATTCACACCCCTTCTGGTCTCTACATAAAAGGAAAGCTGTGCTGAGTGTTGTAGAATGTTGGCCATAATGGCTTTCATGGTCAGAATGAGCGTCCTCTGTGGCTACTTTTCATCCCCATCATTTGCTGAAACCGCTCTCCCAAAAGGGAATGATAGCTTCTTAACTGCCAGATCCAGTGGCCTTTTCTTAGTTCTTACTTAACCTGTTTAACCTAGTTACCATTTACCGATCACTTTCTATATAGCAGACATGTTGCTAAGTACTTTATATATTTGTAGTGTGGTTGTAAACTTAACTCACTGTATAACTTGGTTGTTTAGGGGAAAATGTAGTATCTTAATTTTATCTCTAAGAAGTTTGGCCTTCTTTTCAAGCCCCAACTCAAATGATTTAACTGTCCAAATCAATCTCAGACTTGGTCCAATTAAATAGTTCCCTTAGGTAGCATGGAGTCCTTGTTGGATTAAAATGCTCAGCTTCTCAGAGAACCTCTCTCCCTCTGCTGCTCCTTTTCTAGGGATATGCAGGGAGGGGCAGCTTTCCGTAACCCCAGGGCAACATGGAAGAACCAGGGTCCTTACGGGGGATGTCCTTTCCTCTTCTGCCCTCCTGGCCAATGTCCCTTGTCCACCTGGGTGCTGCTTGATCTGGTGACATAGGTGGCTAAACTCCGTGGCTGTTCTCTCTTGCCCTGGGCAGCCTGTGGTCCTTTTCCCTGGCTGACTTAGTCTCCCTCCAGTCTAGCAGATCGAGAAACTCCTTTGAGATCTGCTGTAACCCCCATTTGGTCCCAGCCCAGGAGGTCGGCTTTGGAGTCTTTCACCACTGTCATGGAGATCCTCCCTGGATAGCTTCCAAGGCAGAATCTCAGCTGTCCTAGAAACCTACCAGAGCAACATGGAATTCCAGAGCAGCTTGGGAAAGCTAAATCTTTCCCTCAGTACTACCTTCATTCATTGGATGCACCTCTCCCTCTCTGGGGTAAAGCCCGGAGAGAGGAGTCCTGAAGCCTGCATCTCCCCACTTTGCTCTGCTGCTCCCCTCCAGCTTCCTCTTCCCACAATCCTCTGGGCCTGGAATGAAGTTGGCTGTCTCCCCTTCCTCTTCTAATCTGGACGCCATTTACATAAAACTAGGGTCTAGTCCTAAACCTGCTTACACGTCTACGGTCTTATTGCAGATTCCTAGTTTTGAAGAACAGAAGTTGAATATTATCTCAGTCTTACTTTTGCATCCCTTCTGTCACAAACCTTCACCTGCAACAAATCCCCATCAGTCAAATGCCTCGGGCACCCTGCAGTCTTGCTGCTAAAGTGTGATCTATGCAGCAGCAGCATCTCTAGCAGAGTTTGTCAGGAGTGTGTAACGTAGACTCTACCCAGTTCCACTGAACCAGAATCTGCACTTTAACAAAATCTTAGGTGGTAAGTGTGAACATCAAAATTTGAGAAGCAGTGGATTAGGACAAAGGCTGTGTCATCAAAGGCAAAAGAGAAAATCACCTTAATAAATTTGAAACATTTTTCCAGCTGCATATGTATCATTTGATTTCATTTAGTCACATCTCATCTCATCAGTCATCTTATGTAACCACAACAGTCCCGTGAGGCGGTCATATTTTTCTCCATTTTACAGCGCAGCAAAGAGGCTCTGGAAAGTTAAGTGAAGTGCTGGTGATCTCACAGTAAGTGGACCAGGGAGCCGACTCTGAGCCTTGTCTGTCTGACTCTGCAGCTCATGTTCTCAAGCAGGCCACAGCATCCCACTGGACTGTTCACCACACTCCTCTTAACGTTTTTCCCCCTCTTTGTCACTAAACATGACCTCCTATTGTACCCTTTTGTTTTCCCCTCTGCCAGCTTGAGAGTTCCCTGGCTGCCTGTCTTTGGCATCCGGGTTTTCTTAGTACTGAACTGTTTGGCTGCTGGATTTCTGCCCCTGCCTGCTCTACAGTGTTCTAGGCTGTATCTCTCATCTGTAAATATTCATGTCTCCTTAGGCTCATGTCTTTTTGTACCATGCAAGATTGAATATTGGACCATCTCCTGTATTCTTGCTCTGTGGTGACAAGGAGAGTATCAATACGAAACATGTGTCTTTCTTTAGCTGGCCTCCAAGGTGGGTCTTATTGAGAAGTGGAGAGAGAAGGGAGAGAGCATTACAGATGAGAATTTAATGGGAAAAGGTTCCGAAGGAAGAATGTGCATGTGATGTTGGGGAGAAGATAATTTATTGCTGTCTGCCTAGCTAGGATCTGACATGATGATGCATTTCTCTGATTTCTGACTCAGATGCACTTCTTTACCCTTTATCACCTGTCTGGTTGTTGACCCCCCTCCTGCCCAGACCTTCAGCTTCAGTATATTCCTGGTTCTCAGAGTCCCAGCTTCCCATCTCTGAATTCCTTCATTTACCATCATCACCAAACTCCCAGAGGAAGAGCCAAATCTTTCATTCTTTGTGATATCTTCTTTTTATCTTGTCCCTTTCTTTTAATTCTGCCATCACTACTATCATTTGGGCTCATATATTTGGTTATTTATGATAAACTAGTAAGTGAACTTTCTGTCTTCTGTCTTTTCAAATCTAAACCGGACTACACATTCTGAATTTCCTGGACCTGGTTCAGGGCAGCTGCATTTCAAAAGTGGGTAAAATATATATTCATTTCCTACTTTAGAGTTGTCAATTTTACACTACTAAATATAAGGGTAGAGCTCAATTCTTTATGTTATACACTTAAGGTCTTCCCAAATCCAGCATCACTGTGTCATGTCTTATCATATCTCAATATGGGCTCTCCGTTTAAGATAGGATGGCTTGAACAGTGTTCCTTCAACATTTCAAGTATGTGCCTGCATATGGACCCCCTTTTCTCCATTGAAATTTCCTCCTGTAATGGCCCTCCACTTACCCAAATCACGCCCATCTTTTTAAGGCTCAACAGAAGACGTATTTCTTCCATGGATCTCCCCATAGTCATTCCACAGCAGAGATCCAGAAGATTGCTCAATATTAAGAGTCTAGCGCAGGGCTTACCTGGTGGTGCAGTGGTTAAGAATCCACCTGCCAATTCAGGGGGCACGGGTTCAAGCCCTGGTCCTGGAAGATCCCACATGCCATGGAGCAACTAAGCCCGTGAGCCACAACTACTGAGCCTGAGTGCCACAACTACTGAAGCCCACACGCCTAGAGCTTGTGCTCTGCAACGAGAAGCCACCTCAATGAAAAGCCCATGCACCGCAACGAATAGTAGCCCCGGCTTGCCGCAACTAGAGAAAGCCCACGTGCAGCAACAAAGACCCAACACAGCCAAAAATAAATAAATAAATAATCTAATTAATTTAAGAAAAATTATAAAAAAAAAAAGAGTCTAGTGCAGAGTTTCCCAATCATGGCATTATTGACACGTGGGGAAAGATAATTCTTTGTTGTAGGGGACTGTCCTGTGCATTGTAGGATGCTTAGCAGCATCCCTGGCCTCTATTCCAGAGGCCAGGAGCACACCCTCCCCTATTTCTAAAAACCAAAAAATATCCCAGACATTGCCAAATGTCCCCTGGGGAAGGAGAGACTCAAAATCCCCCCCTAACTGAGAGACACTGGTCTAATGTAATGAAAGAAGATCTGAACCAATGGAGCTGTCAGTATTTGCAGAAGGGTTAGAGATGGGAGCTATTTTCTGGGTCATAAAAGTCACATCACAGGATGTTTTCCAACTGATTTAGAATATTGACTTGGAGGACACCATTATAAATATGCCTATATTCTATGAGAGCTTTAAACTCTGTCTCTGTAGCCTCATCCCCATTGTCTGGCTGTAACAGCCTTTATAAAGAAAAATACATCTGATCCATGCCTACTTCTAGTTGGTAGTTTCATTGTCATGTTCTTTAAGCTTAAAAATGGTCCTTTGAAATTGAGGTCTGCATTCAGCATGTCTGTAATTCAGAGATACAGTAAAGAACAAAATTGAAACTTAATATACAGATCTTTGCAGAGATGCTTTCATAGTTCTCCACATTTTTTCCAAGTACACATACTGCTGATTTAATTCAAACTTATTTCTAAATCAGTTTTTGATATTAAGAATTGGCTTTAATATCATTACTTTCAAAATCAAGATCCTAATTTTAGATTGGATTTTTTTTCTTCGTGAAACTAGCGCAAAGCATTTGGAATACAGGAATGAATTAGTAATTATTATGATTGTACAGAAATTTGTTCAGTTGGTTTAAATCCCTGGAAGAAACAGTATATATGGACATGGTAAAGTATTAGTGATAACAATAAATAGGACACCACCTGAACTGTAAGGATATGAACCCTAGAACTGATTGGATAGGTACACCACTCTAGGAATACCCATTCTTAGTCTTTGTTATCTAGACTCTAAGAAAGGTAAAACTAGTAGGGGACATTTTGTGAATGAGAAAAGTGGGGTCTGGAAGATTTGATAACTTGTTATCTTCTGCCTAATCCTGAAGTAGAACCCAGTTTAATGGCTTGGGGGTGAAATGAGCTTTTTCCTACAGTCTCTCCAAGACCCTTCAGTGTGTGTACTGGGTGCTTTGACCACTCTTTTAAGCCACCAAGACCCCCTTCAAGAAGGACAGACAATGCTGCTCTTTTATATCTAGTACTTTCAATTGAACAAATGGATAGCTTGTTGAGCTGTAGAAATAATTTCAAAGAACTTACTGTTAGGGAAAATCCTATTCCCTAGTTCTCATGTTTCTATTCGTTCATTCTTCAGTGGGTATTTACTGAGATCTATGGACTTGGGACTCAGCAGTGAACAAAATAGAGAAATCCTTGGGGAGATTACATTCTATTTCAAGAAGGAACATCTGACTCCAAGAAGGAAAATAATGGAAAGGTAAGTTCTAACCTTCTCTCTATCACCCTCACTCACTCCTCCCCAATCCTATCTGGTTGTTGAGACTGGGAAGTGGGTGTGAATCGTGGGCCAAGTCTCCCTTTTCTCTTTCGGAAGCACGTCTTGCCGCTCCTTCCTGTAGACTGCTCCCCTTGGGGCACTGTGTCTCTATGGTTAGGGGTTGGTAATTCAATGCTCAGGGAAAAGGATTCAAAGCCCAGTTGTGACTCCAGACCCAAGTTCTCTTCTCCATATCAGTAATCAAGCTGGTGAGTAATCAGACTGACAAGTTGATCCTCCATGATTTTTCTATCTCTTTCTTAGTTGGTTCAGAAGTCAGAGAAGAAAAAGGGGTGATTAATTATCAGCCTCAGACTTCCTGCACTCAACTCTCAGTCACAAATTTATCAAGTAAGAGCAACAGCTCTGCTATTGGTTACCCATGAGGGAGCTTTTAGGGAGGACCTGGCCCCATTAGGGGACAACAAACATTTTACTGCTGTGTTCAAGCAGGTGACGGGTGCTTAGAATGCCTCATCACATGGGATCCTTCTGACCAGGAGTTCTTACTATGTACTTACTGTAACAGAGTCAGCCAGAATGACTAAGTTCAAATCCAAAGAGCCAGTGATCCCTCTATGCCGGGAGAATGAACTGTGGGACATAACATGTGTACTGCTTGCTCTTTTATGCAATGTACATCTTCGTGTTCTGAAGGCAACATCTGTTAGGCTTGCTGATTTTACAGATGAGGAAGCTGAACCCAGAGAGATGAATATTTCAAAGTTTCCTAACCACTGTCCACCCTCCCCATCACCCTTCCCCCTGCAACTTGGTCAACAGGGATCAGAGGGTGAACTAGAACCTGTCTCATGTTCTTTCCACAGCATCACAAACTGTTCTCCTAAGAATAAACAATGTTGGAACAGTGCTTGGAGATTATTTTGGTATTATAAAAAAGCAATTAAAAAAATAACTTTCTCCACTTACAAAAGTAATATACTTCACTTTGAAAAGTTTAGAAAACATAGACAAGATGAAAGGAGGAAGTAAAAATAACCCATAATCTCTCCACTCACTCCACTATAAATATTTGAATGTATATTCTTCTAGTTTTTTAATGTATATTGAAACAAACACATAAAATACATTAAGATAGAGTTGTACTGTATACACTGTTTTGGAGGCCACTGTTTTGTCACCTAATAATATATTTTGGAAATCTTTGCATGTCATTAAACAGTATTTTCATGGCATCATTTCTGTGGTTTCTTTCGTATTTTATTGTGTGGGTATGATTAATCTCCCAGCGTTGAATGTTCAGGCTCTTTCCAATGATTAGCTGTAATAAACAACAGTGTGACAAACATCCTTGTAGTTAAGTCTGTAGACACTTGCCTTTACTATACACCTGAGAAAACTGGGGCCAAGGAGGCATAGTGGCCTCACTTGCCTGAGTTCACATGGCTACTAAAGCCAAGTTTATGGACTCCAGATCCTGCGCTTATTTCACTGTATCACCGTTTCCCTCTGACTTCCAGGATAGAGTCCAAGGGTTAGTGCCTCCTCTGGGTCCCAGGCTGTTGTGTAGCATGTCAGAGTGTGTCAGCCTGGCTTATTCATTTATTCAACAAATATTTGTTGAGCATCCTCTGTGTTCCAGGCCCTGGTTCTACCCCTGGGGGTGGGCAGTGAACAAGACAGGTGGATTTTTGTTCTCATGGAGACCGTTTTCTAGCTGGGAAGACAGACAGTAAGTAAACATGTTTATAAACAAGAGAATCTCAGATAGCGCTAAGGGCACTTAAGAAGATAAAGCAAGGCTGTGTGTTTGAGAACGGTGGGGTTGGAAGGTGAGTGGATGCCGTCGGTGCATTTGCTGGGTTTGTGTGCCCATGCCCTGCTTCTGAGCATTTGCCCTCACACAGCCTGCACCCAGGACTCTCTTCAAAGGTCTGCCTTTGTGTTGCTGGAGCCACTTCGTAGGCAGGCGCGAGAGCGAGGAGTGCTGGGCGTTTCTGTTCACATGACTCTTCCCCAGCCAGCTTTACCCAATGACTGACTGGTGCAGGGTTGTGCAAGCCCAGCTCCCTTGCAGTGAGTCCAGGCAAACTCTCAGGCCTAATCGACACCAGAGCTCCTGTCGTATCAGGCTGAGGCTGGGACTCTGCCTCAATTCACACCCTCGGCTGGCTTCTTCTGACGTCTCATCCTGTGGCCCTGCCCCTCCCTCACTGGTTTCCCCAGGTGGTGCATCCCTAACAAATCACCTGTATGTGAACCCGCGTCTCAGGGTTTGCTTCTGGGATACTTAACCCAAGAAGTGGGGATTGCTTGTTTAGATGGGTGAGCAAGGAAGGCCTCCCTGAGGAGGTGCCGTCTGAGCCCAGATCCAAGTAACCAGAAGAAGCCAGTCATGAGACCAGCTGGGGGCAGAGCATTCCAAAGGCCATGAGGTGGGAATGAGCTTTGGGTGTCTGAGGAGCAGACAGGAGGCCAGAGTGAGTGAGGGAGAGAATGGCCGGGGAACTATCCCCACCTGTCGCCTCAGGGTCTAGAGGCCAGCCTGCCACTGATCCAATCTTCCTCAGACCCCCGTGGCAGAGGCAGGAGTTAGGGGAGTTGTAGCAACATTATCTTCCCCAGCACTCCACAGCAATCTATGGAGGGAGGGAGGGCTGAAACTGGGAAAAGCCCACCTGAAAGATATTGACCCCAAGAGAAAATTGAGACCAGCTTGTGTTTTTCTGCTGCGGTGCTTGAACAGCATTTTCATTGCTTAAGAGTTGCTTGCAGTGATCAAACACATCCAACAACTAACTAGAGGGCAACAGAGATCCTGGGAGGATCGGGCTCAGTTTCTGTGCAGACGTGGTGATTTAAGCAAAGAAAAGCGTCACTGCAGTGTCTGGTAAGAGATGATATGATAATAATTTCCGTGTCTCGGGAATCTTCTCATTTCAAGTGTAACTGTGTGCCAAGATTCTTCATGAAGTGTATGAGTGTGACCCTGGCTGGGCAGTGAAAGCAGATGGAGGATGGATGTCCCTGTTAGGAAAATCTTGCTCAGGTGAATGTTTGCATTATGGCAGATGGACTGGCCTGTGAAGTTGGGGGTCAAGACTCTACTCTACTGTGTGCCTTGGGTGGGAAAAAGAAAAGGCCTTCCTAAGGGAAAAGCAGGAAGGAAGGAAGGTTTTTTTTGTAGGCTTGAGCCTCACTGAAAACTGGTTAATAAGGGCACCCTAAAGCCTCAAAGCATGGAGCCTGGCTTACTTGGGACTTGGCCTTGAAGGCTCCCACCCATTAAATTCATCTTCTTTTTTGATCTTTTTGTCAGAATGAATCAGTGACCCTCAAAATTCATGCAAGTGGACTTTGCTTTAAATTTATAGAAATAAAAAAACAATATAGATGAAGAGTGAGGGTAAACCCCTAGTGACTGGGGAAAAATATCATGTTCTTTAAACAAACCTATTCAGCTCAAACTGTTAAGGTGTTTTAATTATATTTTCATGCCAAGACTTTGTTTCTTGCTTCAGGTGCACTCAAGGAGAGATAATTGCTGCAATTTCTTCCTGATTCATGTTGTGCTTTGTCCTTAATGCAATTTTAAAAGCAAGGTTTTAGCAGCATTTGTGTAAAAAAATTCAAATATGTGTGCTTAAAAATATGTATGTAGATTGATTATCTAGGTCTAAAATCCCCTAAGTTTTTTTTCCCATTTGGTTTTATTTCATTTCGTCAAAATCTGTGTTAAGCAATCTTCATTGATTTCAATGAAGAGATGCTATCCAGCTACCTTTTCAAATAAATGGCGATGTGCCAGAGCAGAAAGGAATCTTCTGTCAAACCCTTCTTGGCTGACTTAGCCACTCAACCGACTGGCATCAGTGTTGTTCTCTTATTTTTAGTAAGAGAAGAAGCAGCATACAAGAGGGAAAGGTATCTCACTGATTAAACAAGGAGACCAAGTAACTAGCTTTATTCACCCCACAGCTTAGGGGCTGGCTCTGTGCTATAGGGAACCTAACAATTTGTGGGGTCTTTGAATGAGATACCAAACTTACTGCACTAAACTCCAAAAGTAATAGGAAAGAACTTTGCTTCATTGACCTTCTGAGGTTGATACCAGCAGGGAAATGGGGGAATGTCATTTTCCCATGGTAGAGAGGATGAAATCTGTATTGCATCAGAAACGCAGAGCTTCTGTTTAATCTACATCCATGATTTCTATTCAGCTGTGAGTGTGACACATTTTATTATATGCTGTCCATAATTGTAGCCAGAGAAAAGTCAAGCTGCATGTGTATCTTGAGGGGAGAAGCAGGCAGGAAGGGAGAGAGAAATGAAGGCTAGTCATGGGAACTGCCCGGCAGAAGACCTACCCCAGATGGGTTCAAGCCCATCATATCACCATTCTTTAGATTTACCAGGGAATTTTATTATTCTTCCTTTATGTACCTTATTTTTTTTTCTCTCTTACCCATGTAAGAGGAGAGAAAGAGGACAGAATATGGGGGTTGGGGCCAGCAGAGGTTGTTCTCAATCATATATTTCATGGTACTGACTGCTGCTACATACTCTTCGGTCGTCACCATTTGGGGCAGGTAAATAAGTTGATGAAATACTAACCTTGGTAAGAAACCTTAGCACCCCTTTGCATCACAGGAATTCTAAACCTTCAGTCCCTTGATCATTCTTTTTTATTATTATAAAACAAATTCATGCTAACTGTAAGAGATCAAATAGACCGACATAAAAAAAAAAACCCTTCACCATCTCCCACCCTCAATTCTTCAAAGTATTCATTGCAAAGTTTCTTTCATCAATTTTCTACATACATCGGCAATGAACACCTTCAACTTTTTTTAAAAATTAATTTTTATTGGAGTATAGTTGCTTTACAATGTTGTGTTAGTTCTTTCTGCTGTACAGGAAAGTGAATTAGCTCTACGTATACATATATCCCCTCTTTTTTGGATTTCCTTCCCATTTAGGTCACCACAGAGCACTGGTCTACATACATATTTTTAAGCACACATATCTGAATTTTTTTACACAAATGGGATTATACTTTACACACTATTAGGTGACTTGATTTTTTCCCCAATCATAGTTTTGACATCTTTCCGTATCCATATATATAACTATATATGCAGGATGACTGTATGCTTTATCCAGAGACACTTGTTGAGTGGCTGGGAGTGCTATTATTAATCCAATGGGACAACAGGTATGAACTAAACATGTTCTGGGTGTTTGGTCCCACTATCTACAGATCATGGTTTGAAGTCAATCTCTGTTAGTTTGTCTGAAAAATGCAATGTTTTGAGAAGGAATAAAGAGGTGGAGGAGCTCATCAGAGAACAAGAACCAGAGATATTCTCATCATAAAAACCGTGTAAAGCTTTGGCTAAACAAACAACTAACACTGCCGAACTCTAGCAAGTGGACATTACAATATTTTTTTTACTTGTATTGTGTATTTTATTTTTACTATTATTATTTTTTTACTTTCTAATCATTTTTTTTAACATCTTTATTGGCATATAATTGCTTTACAATGTTGTGTTAGTTTCTGCTGTATAACAAAGTGAATCAGCTATACGTATACATATATCTCCATATCCCCTCCCTCTTGCGTCTCCCTCCCACCCTCTCTATCCCACCCTTCTAGGTGGTCACAAAGCACCGAGCTGATCTCCCTATGCTATGTGGCTGCTTCCTGCTAGCTATCTATTTACATTTGGTAGTGTATATATGTCAATGCCACTCTCTCACTTTGTCCCAGCTTACCCCTCCCACTCCCTGTCCCAGCTTACCCTTCCCCCTCCCCGTATCCTCAAGTTCATTCTCTAGTAGGTCTGTGTCTCTATTCCCGTCCTGCCCCTAGGTTCTTTATGACCATTTTTTTCTTTTTTTTTTAGATTCCATACATATGCGTTAGCATACAGTATTTGTTTTTCTCTTTCTGACTTACTTCACTCTGTATGACAGACTCTAGATCTATCCACCTCACTACAAATAACTCAATTTTGTTTCTTTTTATGGCTGAGTAATACTTCATTGTATATATGTGCCACATCTTCTTTATCCATTCATCTGTTGATGGACATTTAGGTTGCATCCATGTCCTGGCTATTGTAAATAGAGCTACAATGAACATTTTGGTACATGACACTTTTGAATTATGGTTTTCTCAGGGTATATACCCAGTAGTGGGATTGCTGGGTCATATGGTAGTTCTATTTGTAGTTCTTTAAGGAACCTCCATACTGTTCTCCATAGTGGCTGTATCAATTCACATTCCCAACAACAGTGCAGGAGGGTTCCCTTTCCTCCACACCCTCTCCAGCATTTATTGTTTCTAGATTTTTTGATGATGGCCATTCTGACTGGTGTGAGATGATATCTCATTGTGGTTTTGATTTGCATTTCTCTAATGATTAATGACGTTGAGCATTCTTTCATGTGCTTGTTGGCAATCTGTATATCTTCTCTGGAGAAAAGTCTATTTAGGTCTTCTGCCCATTTTTGGATTGGGTTGTTTGTTTTTTTGATATTGAGCTGCATGAGCTGCTTGTATATTTTGGAGATTAATCCTTTGTCTGTTGCTTCATTTGCAAATATTTTCTCCCATTCTGAGGGTTGTCTTTTTGTCTTGTTTATGGTTTCCTTTGCTGTGCAAAAGCTTTGAAGTTTCATTAGGTCCCATTTGTTTGTTTTTATTTCCATTTCTCTAGGAGGTGGATCAAAAAGGATATTGCTGTGACTTATGTCATAGAGTGTTCTGCCTATGTTTTCCTCTAAGAGTTTTTATAGTGTTTGATCTTACATTTAGGTCTTTAATCCATTTTGAGTTTATTTTTGTGTATGGTGTTAGGGAGTGTTCTAATTTTATTCTTTTACATGTAGCTGTCCGGTTTTCCCAGCACTACTTATTGAAGAGGCTCTCATTTCTCCATTGTATATTCTTGCCTCCTTTATCAAAGATAAGCTGACCACATGTGCGTGGGTTTATCTCTGGGCTTTCTATCCTGTTCCATTGATCTGTATTTCTGTTTTTGTGCCAGTATCATACTGTCTTGATTACTGTAGCTTTGTAGTATAGTCTGAATTCAGGGAGCCTGATTCCTCCAGCTCTGTTTTGCTTTCTCAATGTTGCTTTGGCTATTTGGGGTCTTTTGTGTTTCCATATAAATTGTGAAACTTTTTGTTCTAGTTATGTGAAAAATGCCATTGGTAGTTTGCTGGGGATTGTATTGAATCTGTAGATTGCTTTGGGTAGTAGAGTCATTTTCACAGTGTTGATTCTTCCAATCCAAGAACATGGTATATCTCTCCATCTATTTGTATCATCTTTAATTTCTTTCATCAGTGTGTTATAGTTTTCTGCATACAGGTCTTTTGTCTTCTTAGGTAAGTTTATTCCTAGGTATTTTATTCTTTTTGTTGCAGTGCTCAACGGGAGTGTTTCCTTGACTTCTCTTTCAGATTTTTCATCATTAGTTTATAGGAATGCAAGAGATTTCTGTGCATTAATTTTGTATCCTGCTACTGTATCAAATTCATTGATTAGCTCTAGTAGTTTTCTGGTAGTATCTTTAGGATTCTCTATGTATAGTATCATGTCATCTGCAAACAGTGGCAATTTTACTTCTTTTCTGATTTGGATTCCTTTTATTTCTTTTTCTTCTCTGATTGCTGTGGCTAAAACTTCCCAAACTATGTTGAATAATGGTGAGAGTGGGTAACCTTGTCTTGTTCCTGATCTTAGTGGAAATGGTTTCAGTTTTTCACCATTGAGAATGATGTTGGCTATGGGTTTGTCATATATGGCCTTTATTATGTTGAGGAAAGTTCCCTCTGTGCCTACCCGTTTATGAGTGTTTATCATAAACGGGTATTGAATTTTGTTGAAAGCTTTTTCTGCATCTATTGAGAAGATCATATTTTTTTTTCTCCTTTAATTTGTTAATATGGTGTATCACATTGTCTGATTTGCCTATATTGAAGAATCCTTGCATTCCTGGGATAAACCCCACTTGATCATGGTGTATGATCCTTTTACTGTGCTGTTGGATTCTGTTTGCTAGTATTTTGTTGAGGATTTTTGCATCTATGTTCATCAGTGATATTGGCCTGTAGTTTTATTTTTTTGTGACACCTTTGTCTGGTTTTGGTATCAGGGTGATGGTGGCCTCATAGAATGAGTTTGGGAGTGTTCCTCCCTTTGCTATATTTTGGAAGAGTTTGAAAAGGATAGGTGTTAGCTCTTCTCTAAATGTTTGATAGAATTCACCTGTGAAGTCATCTAGTCCTGGGCTTTTGTTTGTTGGAAGATTTTTAATCATAGTTTCAACTTCAGTGCTTGTGATTGGTCTCTTCATATTTTCTATTTCTTCCTGGTTTAGTCTCGGAAGGTTGTGTTTTTCTAAGAATTTGTCCGTTTGTTCCAGGTTGTCCATTTTATTGGCATAGAGTTGCTTGCAGTAATCTCTCATGATCCTTTGTATTTCCGCAGTGTCAGTTGTTACTTCTTTTTCATTTCTAATTTTGTTGATTTGAGTCTTCTCACTGTTTTTTCTTGATGAGTCTGGCTAATGGTTTATCAATTTTGGTTGTCTTCTCAAAGAACCAGGTTTTAGTTTTATTGATCTTTGCTACTGTTTCCTTCTTTTCTTTTTAATTTGTTTCTGATCTGGTCTTTATGATTTCTTTCTTTCTGCAAACTGGGTTTTTCTGTTCTTCTTTCTCTGTTTGCTTTAGGTGTAAGGTTAGGTTGTTTATTTGAGATTTTTCTTGTTTCTTGAAGTAGGATTGTATTGCTATAAACTTCCCTCTTAGAACTGCCTTTGCTGCATCCCATAGGTTTTCATTGTCATTTTTTGCGTTGTCATGTTTTCATTGTCATTTTTTTCTTGGTATTTTTTGATTTCCTCTTTGATTTCTTCAGTGATCTCTTGGTTATTAAGTAGTGTATTGTTTAGCCTCCATGTGTTTGTATTTTTTACAGATTTTTCCTGTAATTGGTATCTAGTCTCATAGTGTTGTAGTCGGAAAAGATACTTGATACAATTTCATTTTTCTTAAATTTACCAAGGCTTGATTTGTGACCCAAGATATGATCTATCCTGGAGAATGTTCCATGAGCACTTGAGAGGAAAGTGTATTCTGTTGTTTTTGGATGGAATGTCCTATAATTGTCAATTAAGTCCATCTTGTTTAATGTATCATTTAAAGCTTGTGTTTCCTTATTTATTTTCATTTTGGATGATCTGTCCATTGTTGAAAGTGGGGTGTTAAAGTCCCCTACTATGAATGTGTTAGTGTCGATTTCCCCTTTTATGGCTGTTAGTATTTGCCTTATGTATTGAGGTGCTCCTATGTTGGGTGCATAAATGTTTACAATTGTTATATCTTCTTCTTGGATTGATCCCTTGATCATTATGTAGTGTTCTTCTTTGTCTCTTGTAATAGTCTTTATTTTAAAGTCTTTTTTGTCTGATATGAGAATTGCTACTCCAACTTTCTTTTGATTTCCATTTGCATGGAATATCTTTTTCCATCCCCTCACTTTCAGTCTGTATGCATTCTGAGGTCTGTAGGAGGTCTCTTGCAGACAGCATATATATGGGTTTTGTTTTTGTATTCATTCGACCAGTCCATGTCTTTTGGTTGGAGCATTTAATCCATTTACACTTAAGGTAATTATCGATATGTACGTTCCTATTCCCATTTTCTTAATTGTTTTGGGTTTGTTTTTGTAGGTCTTTTCCTTGTCTTGTGTTTCCTGCCTAGAGAATTTCCTTTAACATTTGTTGTAAAGCTGGTTTGGTGGTGCTGAATTCTCTTAGCTTTTGCTTGTCTGTAAATGTTTTATTTTCTCTGTCGAATATGAATGAGGTCCTTGCTGGGTAGAGTAATCTTGGTTGCAGGTTTTTCCCTTTCAGCACTTTAAATATGTCCTGCCAGTCCCTTCAGGCTTGTAGGGTTTCTGATGAAAGATCAGCTGTTAACCTTATGGGGATTCCCTTGTGCGTTATTTGTTGTTTTTCCCTGGCTGCTTTTAATATGTTTTCTTTGTATTAATTTTTGCCCATTTGATTAATATGTGTCTTGGCATGTTTCTCCTTAGATTTATCCTGTATGGGACTCTCTGTGCTTCCTGGACTTGGTTAACTGTTTCCTTTCCCATGTTAGGGAAGTTTTCAACTATAATCTCTTCAAATATTTTCTCAGTCCCTTTCTTTTTCTCTTCTTCTTCTGGGACCCCTATAATTCGAATGTTGGTGAGTTTAATGTTGTCCCAGAGGTCTCTGAGACTGTCCTCAATTCTTATCATTCTTTAGTCTGCAGTAGTTATTGCCACTTTTTTTTTTTTTTTTTTTTAACATCTTTATTGGGGTATAATTGCTTTACAATGGTATTTGCGGAGCACAGGCTCCGGACGCGCAGGCTCAGTGGCCATGGCTCACGGGCCCAGCCGCTCCGCGGCATGTGGGATCCTCCCGAAACGGGGCACGAACCCGCGTCTCCTGCATCGGCAGGCGGACTCCCAAGCACTGCGCCACCAGGGAAGCCCTGCCACTTTTTTATCTTGCAGGTCACTTATCCGTTCTGCCTCAATTATTCTGCTATTGATTCCGTCTAGAGAATTTTTAATTTCATTTATTGTGTTGTTCATCATTTTTTGTTTGCTCTTTTGTTCTTCTAGGTCCTTGTTAAACATTTCTTGTATTTTCTCTATTCTATTCCCAAGATTTTGGATCATCTTTACTATCATTATTCTGAATACTTTTTCAGGTAGACTGCCTATTTCCTCTTCATTTGTTAGGTCTGGTGGGTTTTTATCTTGCTCCTTCATCTACTGTGTGTTTCTCTATCTTCTCATTTTGCTTATCTTACTGTGTTTGGGATCTCCTTTTCACAGGTCACAAGTTCATAGTTCCCATTGTTTTTGGTGTCTGTCCCCAGTGGGTAAGGTTGGTTCAGTGGGTCGTGTCAGCTTCCTGGTGGAGGGGACTGGTGCCTGTGTTCTGGTGGATGAGGGTGGATATTGTCTTTCTGGTGGGCAGGACTGAGTCTGGTGGTGTGTTTTGGGGTGTCTGTGAACTTATTATGATTTTAAGCAGCCTCTCTGCTACTGGATGGTGTTGTGTTCCTGTCTTGCTAGTTGTTTGGCATGGGGGTGTCCAGCACTGGAGCTTGCTGATTGTTGAGTGGAGCTGGGTCTTAGCATTGAGACGGAGATCTCTGGGAGAGCTCTCGTTGATTGATGTTACGTGGGGCTGGGAGGTCTCTGGCGGTCCAATATCCTGAAATCGGCTCTCCCACCTCAGATACTCAGGCCTGACACCCACCTGGAGCACCAAGACCCTGTCAGACACACGGCTGTCAAGTCAAAGTGCTGAGACACCGAGGTTTGCAGCAAATAGAGGGATTACTCGCAAGGCAGTCCAGCGAGGAGCAGTAGAACGAATCTCAAATCTTGCCTTCCCTGAAGGCAAGGGGCTAACACTACAATTTTTGTCTTTGAGTTATATGAATGGAAAACGTTAAAGGAAGACACATTCCCCATAAAAGATATGAATATTTTAACAGCGTCAGCAAGGCAGTGAGATGCACCAGAGAATGAATGAAGATCTCCTTCAAGGACACAGGGGACTGACAAGAGAAAATGTGTAGATTTAGGGCTTTTCTTGATCCTACTCCTATGTAACTTTAAGTCTACCCTGCAGATGATAGTTTACTCCTCACCCTTCACGTACAGAACTTTGTACACATTGGGGTTGGGGTGGGGATTGGGAAGATTAATTCTGGCTTTGTTATCCCAAACTCGAGCAATTTCTTTAGGGCATTTTTGGTTTTCTGTTGTGCTTTGTGCTTCATTTGATGTAAAGTCAGTTTGGGACTTGGGGTGTTTTGTTTGGTAGTGAAGCAGCTGTGAGATAATTGGTTACCAGAGAGTGGAGGAGCCACAGACCTCCAGCAATTGGAGCTTTCACAGTCAGGACAAAGTGATGTAATGTTCAAAGGGGAGGATGGGGTATCACCAATCTCTGTTTGATGCAGCAGATTGTTATTTTCCCCCCAGCTACATGGAAAGGACTAATTTCATTTTTATGTGACTTGAACTTATAGTTTCTCATTTCTAACAGACTATTTTCCAAATTCACATCACCAAGCCAGCTGGCTGGCACATCTGCACATGCCTTGTAGAGAATCTGCCTAGGCCTGTGTCTTTCCTTTTAGTTTGATCTTTGTCAGAGAATAATTTTGTGGACGTTGATTAGAGGTCCTCTTTTAACTCTATAAATAGAAAGGGTTGAATTGAAATATGACAAATTCAAAATTCAAGTATGATGATGTAAGAAGTATGGAGAAAAGCATCGGAAAGTTATTTTTCTCATCTCTGGGTATGTAGTCTGTGAACCTGGACACCACCAATGAGGTGTACTAAAAGAAGCACTGGACTGGCAGTCAGGTCTACATTCTGATTCTGATTTTGATTCTGACACTGATTCACGGTGTAATCTTGAGCAAAGCCTCTGGGATTCACTTCCCTTCTCTGTACAGAGGGGTAGAAACAGTTGACTTTGTCAACTGAAAAAAATGCACCATCTAAAAGGTGAGAATTATGTTTTATTTGGTGGACATACTGAGGACGTAAGCCTGGGAGACAGCCTCTCAGATAGCTCTGATGGACTGTTCAGAAGAGGTAAGGGAGAAGCAAGGATATACAGGAGTTTTTGCAACAAAAACCAAGTAATCAGATTACTGTGATTTAACATATCAAGTTAGTGAATTTAGCACTTTTCTATGTATGGGAAGATGCATGAGTCAGAGCTCATTGAAATCATT
The DNA here is from genome assembly GCF_000442215.2 of Lipotes vexillifer. Classification (NCBI taxonomy): domain Eukaryota; kingdom Metazoa; phylum Chordata; class Mammalia; order Artiodactyla; family Lipotidae; genus Lipotes; species Lipotes vexillifer. Next base: position 1,628,812 of record NW_006772957.1, on the reverse strand, counting down.
CATTTGATATGCATCTTAACTATCTAGCGGCAATACCCTAGATCTTTTTTTCCATCCTGAATCGCCTCAGGGTGCACAATCAGGGGAAGCTGTGATGGCTGATGGCTTGATGGCCACAACATCCTTTGTTTACTGATGTGGCAGGCAACATTCTTCGTCCACAATTTCTAGGGTTTCCTTCAGGTCTAACATTATGATTTTGATGCTTCATTTTCTTACAAAGTGAAAAATCACAAAAACATTTTTCTTGACTTTACATTCAATTTTTTATTCTAATTTTTTTCTCTTAATTACCATTTCAGAGTTTCCCTGGAGGAGGCATCCTTCCGGTTCTGCTACTCTTCCTTTCTTTATGGTCTTGACAGGCACTGTTAGACTTGAGGTGTGGGCAGATCAGGAGACTGCCTTTTAAACATTATCAGAAGGGGGCTACATCCAAATATTTCCCACATTGGCCTACCTCTGAAATTCCATCCTCAGGAATTTTTTTCTTGCAGATAAAGCACCTGAACTCTATTAATATACATATGCCCTGGGGAGGCAACACATCAAGCCTGTTTCAGCTTAATGGGAATGCTTTTATCTGGGTTTTCCCAATGAGCTGGCTAACTGACCACAGCACCTTGGAGCAGGAGAGAAACAGTGGTAACGTTTTTTATAGGGCAGAGGAGTGAGTGAAACATCAAAAATCTGGACAATGCCTGCTGGTGTTGCTACCAGGTGAGAATCAGAGTCAGAGACAATGGGGAGCTCAGGAGGGAGGTGGATGAGAGATTAGTGGTGGGGAAAGTTGTAGGCAGCTGCAAAGAAGGAAGTCAGCAGACACCAAGGGCCCCCAAAACAAATTTGCTGCACAATTTTCCTTAGCTTGGGTCTGTCCATGTTACTCAGTATGAAACTAGTGTAGTTCTCAGTGAGCATTTGAGAACTGAAAGGCAGGGAAGGGAATCACATTATATTAACTTGTGACACTTTCTCATAGCTCCTCCAGAGTCTCTTTGTTTGCATTTTGCCTGAATTTCAGACCTATAATTAGAGTTGAGAAGAAAATGTTCTGCACAGGGAGTTTTGCTAACACCACCATTTTTACAGAGGAAGTTTTTTTAGAGGTGAAGAATACAGTAAATCTTCCCCCATCCCTTTATAAAACATACTCCCTGTTAAGAATCTAAGAAGGGTAGGTTGCTGCAGTTTCTTTCTAAACGAACTCATTTCTGTTAAGGGGGAAAAGAACCTAGACTCTGCCAGTGTTGCTAATGCCCATCCTGCAGCTTCTGTGAGAGTGCAGGGTCAGAGGTGCATGCCGGGAGACTCACTTTTCTTCGGGGCTGTGCTGGCGGAGGGGAGGTTTCATTTATTTGATGTGTCTTTGTTTCATGCTGTTCTGACATTTTGTAACCTGTGGCTTTCTTCTGGAGGAAGTAGATTACACAGTGTATTTTCTCTCTTCAATCATTCATGTTTTTAACCTTACAAGTAACTCTGAATGTCACAGCGATGGAGTGGTTAAGAAAGTTTGGTGGACAGTATTATACATCAAATCTGTGTGTCTCCTAAAGCAGTGGTAGCCATGAGAGGATTTTGAAGAGGATGGATGCAAAAGTGAGGAACACTCCTCAACAGTTACAGATCTTGGTGTCAGTATCTCCTGAATGCCAGTGATTTTTTCCTTCTTAGTGGACTTGGTCCCACCAAAGATGCCACATTAAAGATGAAAGTATTCTATTTTTACTCTACTTTGCTCTGTTTACTCTTCTTTCATTAATTCTTTCACTTTGTCCGCTGGACAAGGAGACATCAAGGGACTAGACCAATTTGTTTAGCCAACCATTGAGGAGAACGTAGCAGATGAGGAAATAGAAGCTCATCTTCTGCACCTCTAGGTACCATATATTCCTCAGTCCAAGCCCACTGCTCTTACAGAGGTAACACAATGTTTTACACCTCAAAACTACTTACATTTCAGTACTAGTTCCTGTGCAGGTTTGGATCAGTTGGTTTTTTTCAGTCTGTTTTCTGCCTATTGTTCCCATTTGTTAATTCCTATTGTTCTATCTTCCATTTCACTGATTCTTTCCTCTGTGTCCTCCATTCTGCTGTTGAACCCATCCACTGAGCATTTATTTGTTTTCAGTTATTCAATAACTGAAGTAGTGGAGGAGACAGAGGAAAAAGTCAGTGAACTGGAAGATAGAACAATAGAAATTACAAATAGTTGTAAATTTCCATTTAGTTCTATTTCTTTGCTGAGGTTTTCCATTGTTTTCATTTAAGAGTATTCGTAATTGCTTGTTGAAGCATTATTACCATAGCTGCTTCAAAATGTTTGTCAGGTAATTCTAACATCTCTGTCATTTTGGTGTTGGCATACTTTAATTTTTTTCATTCAGTTTGAGATCTTCCTGGTTCTTGATATGACAACAGATTTTCAGTTGAAACAGGCCTTTTTAGATTATGTTATGAGACTCTGAATCTTACTTAAACCTGGCATTATCTGACACCACTCTGGCAGGGAAGGGCCTTTGCCTCATTACTGCCAGGTGGAAGTGGAAGTCCAGGTTTCCCGCTCAGCCTCAGTTGACACCAGAGGGAGGAGGCTCCTCATGACTGTTGGATGGGAGTCCCAGCTCCCCATGTGCTCTTCATTAACTGACACTGCAGTGGGGGTGACCTTGTTACCACTGAGTGATGGTGAAAGTCCTGACTGTCCACTAGGCCACCTCTGATACCACCCCAGAAGAAGGGGTATCTTCTGCCTGGGGAGGATAGAAGTAGAGGCTCCCCACATAGTCCCCACTAACACTGTGTGGGGTGAGTAGAGGAGGAGAGAGACTTGTTACTGGCACAGAAAAAAGTGCTGGCTTCCTATTTGGCCTTTTCTGACACCACTCTGGTGGGGGTATTGGGGTGCCTCATTAGAGTGGGCTGAGGATAGAAGCCTAGGTTCTCCACTTAGCTTTTGCTGGTATAGGGGAGAGTGAATCCTCAGTTTTTTTCTGTGGAGCTATGTTGGAGCAGACCAGTTACTATCTGAAAGTTTTCTGTTTTAGATCACAGATTTAAATGTAAAACCTAAAATTTAGAATGCTTTTAGAAAAAATGTAGAACAGTTGGGTGTCCAGGGCTAGACAAAGAGTTCTAAGACTTGACACTAAAAGCATGATCCATAATAGGAAAAATTGATACATAGGATTTCATCAACTTTAAAAACTTTTGTTCTGTGATTATGTTAAGAAGATGAAAAGATAAGCTATAGATTGGGGGAAAATATTTGCAAACCACATATTCACCAATGGATTCGTATATAGAATACATTTGAAAAAAAAAAACTCTCAAAGTTCAACAGTAAAAAGTCAAACAATTCAATTCAAAATGGGCAAAAGACATGAAGAGACATTTTACCAAAGAGGATCTATAGATGGCAGATAACACTTGAAAAGACGTTCAACATTATTAGCTATTAAGGAAATGCAAATTAAAACATCAGTGAGACATCACTACATACCTACCAGAATTGCTAAAATAAAAAATACCAACAACACCAAATGTCGGTGAGGCTGTTGAGAAATTGGATCACTCATAAATTGCTGGTAGGAATGTAAAATGGTACAGCTACTCTTGAAAACTGCTTTGGCAGTTTCTTAAAAACCTAAACGTGTAACAACCATACAACCCAGCAGTTGCACTCCTGGGCACTTATTCCAGAGAACTGAAGAGTTATTCTCACATAAACACCTATACACAAATGTCTAGAGCAGCTTTATTTATAATAGTCAAAAACTGGAAACAGCCCAGTCCTTTAGTGGGTGAATGAATAAACAAACTAGTACATTCATATCATGGAATACACTTCAGCCAAAAAAAAAAAAAATGAACTGTTGGCATACACAATGACCTGGATGAATCTCTAGAGAATTATGTGAAGTAAAAAAAGTCAATCTCGGGCTTCCCTGGTGGTGCAGTGGTTGAGAGTCCGCCTGCCGATGCAGGGGACGCGGGTTTGTGCCCCGGTCCGGGAAGATCCCACATGCCGCGGAGCGGCTGGGCCCTTGAGCCATGGCCGCGCATCCGGAGCCTGTGCTCTGCAATGGGAGAGGCCACAGCAGTGAGAGGCCCGCATACCGAAAAAGAAAAAAAAAAGTCAATCTCAAAAGTTTACATACTGTATGATTCCATTTATACAACATTCTTGAAATGACACGATTATAGAGATGGAGAACAGATAAGTGGTTGTCCAAGGCTAGGGAGGGCATGGAGGCAGGAAGTAAGTAGATGTGGTTATAAAAGGGCAACATGAGAGATCCTGTGGTGATAGAATTGTTCAATATCTTGACTGTATCAATGTCAATATCCTGGCTGTGATATTGTCTATAGTTTTGCAAGATGTTACCCTGGCCGGAAATGGAGAAAGGATACAAGGGATCTCTTGGTTTTATTGCTTACAACTGCATGTGTATATACAATTGCTTCAAAATAAAAACTTTAATTAACACACACACACACACACACACACACACACACACACACACACACACACACACACACACACACACACACCCCCCTAGTAAGTCAGACAAAGAAGGCAAAGATTTTCCAGACAAAGTTAACCACTCAGAAATTCTGGGTGTGAGGCTGAGAGATCAAGTGGTCAAGGACCTTGGGTCCTTCTGAACGACCAGAAGGAGCCTCTGATTATGACCCAGATCCTTTGACAAGTAAGGTATTGTACATAGGAGAGTCTCTGTAAAACTGCAGGCTTGCACCCAAGGCAGGCATTATTACAATCAAGTGTTACTACCACTCTTCCAGGGGCTTGTGTATTCCAACGGAAGCAGGACAGCTTGCAGAATGGCAAAGCCCTGATACACAGAAAGGGCTCAGCTAGTCAGACCCCCAGATGCAGTGTTGGTGGGGTGCTGCTTGGAGGGGCCATCTTGGGGGCAGTTTACACCTGCTGTGCCTTTAAGAAAAGGTGGGGCTTCCCTGGTGGCGCAGTGGTTGAGAGTCCGCCTGCCGATGCAGGGGACATGGGTTCGTGCCCGGTCCGGGAAGATCCCATATGCCGCGGAGCGGCTGGGCCCGTGAGCCGTGGCCGCTGAGCCTGCGCGTCCGGAGCCTGTGCTCAGCAACGGGAGAGGCCACAACAGTGAGAGGCCCATGTACCGCAAAAAAAAAAAAAAAAAAGAAAAGGTGGAGCTGCCGGCTTTGGGGATGCTGCCTTCATTCTCCAGGCTGGTCACTTGGCAGTGTTTCTTGTCATTCTCTCAGTTTGTGGCTCATTTCAGCATTGCTTCTCCTCTACTCAGCCGGATAAAAAAGAGGCCAGAGGGAGGCTGTGGGATCGAAGCGGGACGTCACCGGTCTCTGCTGGAGGTGAGGGGAGGATGCAGATGGAGCACATCTTTGGGGAACAAGGGTAATCTCAGACCAGGCCCACTTGCCTTCTTGTCCCCTCTCTAACCCGTCACTATGCGTTTGCTACATATATCCACCGTCCCCCACCCTATTCCACTGCTACATTAGTTGTTTTTTTTTTAAAGAAATGGTTAAGGGTATCTTCCCAGAAGAAGGAAATCATATTAGCTGTTCAGTTTATTAGAGATTTCCCCATCTCTCACTTTTTTTTTTTTTTTGCGGTACGCGGGCCTCTCACAGTTGTGGCCTCTCCCGTTGCGGAGCACAGGCTCCGGACGCGCAGGCTCAGCGGCCATGGCTCACGGGCCCAGCCGCTCCCCGGCATGTGGGATCTTCCCGGACCGGGGCACGAACCCACGTCCCCTGCATTGGCAGGAGGACTCTCAACCACTGCGCCACCAGGGAAGCCCCCCATCTCTCACTTTTGACTTGCGAGAGCAGTGTGCAGCATGGGCAGATGTGTACCTATTTAGATATTTCCCCAGGTAAACTTTTTTCCTAACTTGCTTTCTAGCATCAGGATGCTTTTTCATCACTACCTTTAGCGTTGGAAAGTTGTTTCTCCTCTTAATAAATATACAGCAGCAGCTGGAAGTGGAAAAGGCTGTGTGAGTGTGTTTTCATGATCATGTAAGTGGTGGGAAAAAGTTTCATGTGGTGTCTGCTTGTAAATTTTCTTAGTGAAAGGATGCATCAAAATTCTTTTCTAAAGAGACAATGGAAATATCCTCTAACAGTTGGCAGCCAGAGCACTGCAGAGCAAGCATTTATAGGTCATGTGTCAAACACCGGAGAGGTGCTGCAGGTATAAAAAGGTTGGTTACACAGGCCCTGCCACAAGGGCTTTATGGTTCGTTAGTAAAAATGGTAGCTGGCCTGTTTGGAGCATCTGCTGTGGGCCAGGCAGGGCGTTAGTAGCATTACTAAGTGCTCTCAACCATTCTGCAAGGTAGTGAGAAGCATTC
>NW_006772957.1:1617007-1622422 GCF_000442215.2 Lipotes vexillifer | reverse complement strand
ATTCCTGCTTTACACATACGGGAATTGATAGTCAAAGAGATGAAAGAACTTGCTTATGCTCACAGAACTAGTAAATGGTGATGTTCATTTATGAACCATATCTGCATATGCCATACTATCTTTAAACAGAAAAGAGAGAGAAAAAAAAAAGCAGTAAATGGGTAGTGCCCTCAATATCTGTGGGTTCCGGAATTCAATCTACTCTTGGTTGAATCCACAGATGCAGAACCCTCGGGTATGGAGGGAGGGCCGATTGTATTAGGCCACTTGATATAAGGGACTTGAGAGTCTGTGGATTTTGTTATCCTCAGTGGGCCCTGGAAGCCATCCCCCACAGATAGCTAGGCAGACGACCGTCATAAGTGCTCAGGAAGTGGCAGATAACTGAGGCAGTGAGAGGGGGAGAGATGGTTATGCCAGGAGTGAGCGCTTCATAAATATGAATTGTGAACTCGTTTTCAGGTCTAAGCTAGGGGGTATTTTTGGTATTGTTTTAATTGGCTGTGGATGCTCTAACAGCAAGCCAACCCAAGCATGTCTACATACTTTGTAATACAACACACATTATCCTGTTGACAAAACATGAATAAATGTTATCCCTCCATTTCCATTTAAAGGAAAAATTCCTTCAAACTTGGCTCAGAACTTTCCAACTAGATTTCCAAGGAGGATCTGTCCTTGCCAAATCTTGGTCTTCGCAGTCAACCAGTCCTCCGAAACGTAGAAAAGACAGAGTGTGCTCCCAAATAAACTACTACCAGTAAGTCGTTATTCAAAGAATCCCTTCGTTCCTTGGGACTCCACATAGGCTATGGAGAATATCTGGGAGAAACAAACAACAAACCAGCCTGAGATGTGTGGACAGGGCAGAAATGATTAACATGGGGATGTTCAAACAACTCACTTCCTTCTTCCTCTCTGACAAGCCTCCTCCAATCAGAAGCTCAGTTCCCCTCCTCTTCGCCCAACTAAGGAGGGAAGATCCTTTCTTGCCTCTGGAGAAGCTACGTCAGTCCACAAAAAGAAGGAATGGGAGCAGGGCAAAGAAAAGAGGCTAGAAGCATCAGGATGGGCTCTTTGGAGCAGACGTGGAATGGGGAAGCCCTGTGGTTGGGTGGGAGTATGTATTTGGATCTTGCCAGATTTTAAGGAAGTTGAGGCAGGTATTTGAACAATTTTCTGGTTACTTTAGGTTGTTGGTGGGTAGAGTTTCTATATTTCCAGGAACCAGAGCCACTTCTGGTTGCCCTGCCAAGCTTACAACATTCCGTGACTACGAGACCAGCAAGGATCAGCTCACCTGGCTCTCCGGGTGGTTGGAGGGAGGTGGGCGAACAAAGTAAATCAACTCAAGAGCAACCAATGTGGAAGGATCACCTGTCAGTGAACTACGAGGTTAAAGTTTTCAAACTGCCATTTTTAGAGGAAAAAAAATGTCGGATATCAGCAATTTCTTTTATGTTTCAATCACATATATTCTCCTAATCTTAAATCCATTTCTAGAATGTTTTAAAAGGACTGTGAAACTGAATATGTGGGAAGGAATGGACTTTGATGTCAAAAGATATTTGAATTCTGGAGCTTTTTCTTAGTAGATGTACGGACTTGGGCAAGTTTGCTCAACTCCTGAGTCTCAGTTTTCTCATCTGAAAAATAGATATAATAACATCTACATACCTCGTAGGGATGGAGTGAGAGATGATAAGGCGTGTAGAGCTTTCAGCCACATTGTAGGCCCTCAGATGTTAGTTTGTCCACTGAACCCACTGCAATGAAGCCTTCAGCTTTTATTTGCCTGAAAGGTTGGACAATAGTTTGTTTCTCCGGAATTTCACTAACTCCAGCAACTCAGAATTGGTTGCTTAAGAGAAAGAAGGAAGCTGCCAGCTCATCCAGCCTAATGCCACACTTTACACACATGAAAATCCAAGCCCGGATACATTTTCATAGGTCACAAAACTAAGCCAGTGCCAAGATCCCTGCTGCCAAGTCCAAGCTGCCAATTCCAGAGGGTTGACTAAGTTGTGAAAGAGAGTTGGTCTGACCTTGCATTTCACTATCCTTTCATCCACCCAGCAGAAACCCAGGGTGGGGAGGAGAGAAACAGAGAACCCTGAATGTGCCCCAAGGTCAACTTTACTTTCAGGCACAGAAAATAAAGGCTCTATGTGGCTCCTTCACCCTAGGAGACCTGGAGCTGCCCCAGGGCCTAGGCTGGAAGAGCAGATTGATTTCTTCTTGCCATCAATTATTTGTAGTTGCCTGGGGAGCTATGTTGAGGAGTGTTCTTTGACCATTTCCAGGTTCAACAAGACAGAGTTCTATGATGTATGAATAATATCTGCTTTAGGTATGGAAAGGGAAACTAGAAGCATGAATTCCTGGACCCTATCTCCAATGGATTCTGCTGAATCAGAATCTCCAGGGATGTAGCTGAGGCATCTGCCTTTTTAATAAGCTACCTGGGTGAAGTTTGAAAACCACTGACCTAGTGGACACGCTAAAAATCCCTCTGAGTATGCCCTGGGTAGGTTTCCTGGGACCTGTCTCAGTGGGTTCCACCCTGAAGTTGATGAGACATGTGATTTAGGAGAAGAGAACTCACAGCAGTGAAGCCTGAGCAGATGCCACTTTGTTCAGATCCTCCTCAGTCTGCCATCAGTCTAGCTGGGACTGTCCTTGAGGCCTGAAAAAGCACACAAAGGCACTGGGGTAATCACAAGAAAATGGCAGATAACAGTTATAGCAAACTGATTGTCATGGGTTGAATTGTCTTCCTCCAAAAATGTATGTGTTGAAGTTCTAATCCCTCGCACCTCAGAATGTGACCTTGCTTGGAAAATAGGGCTGCTGTGGATGTAATTACTTACGATGAGGTTATATTGGTGTAGGGTGGGCCCCTAACCCAATATGACTGCTGTCCTCGAAAATGGGGAGACTTGACACAGAGGTAGACCCATGCAGCGGGAAGACGGTGTGAAGAGACACAGAAGATGGCCGTTTCAGGCCACGGATGGGGCCTTCACGCATAGCTCTCAGAAGGAACCAACACTTTGATTTTAGACTTCTAGGCTTCTGACGGTTTCAGGACTGTGAGACAGTAAATATTCTGTTGTTTAAGCTAGCCAGTTTGTGGTTATTTGTTAAGGCAGCCCTCACGAATTAATACACTGGTCTAAGGACATTAGGTACTATTATCATGCCAACCTTAGAGATGAAAGGCCACGGTATAGGGAGGCTTCAGGTAACTGCCCAAGGTCATACAGCTAGCAGATGGTGGAATGAGGATAAAACCCAGATTTAGCCCTTCTCTTGCCCTGGGATTGCCTCTCATGGGAATATCTTGCAACTTCCTGATACTGAACCTGCTTTGCCCATTCCTGCCTCTCTGTCCCCCTGCATGGCACGCTATGCTGACCTGGGTTCTTATAGCCAATAACCAGTCCAGCTCTGGGTTTTGCCTCATTTCTGTGCTGTCACTGCCCTGAGGGATAATGAGCTTACGTCCGCCTGAGCTTCCACAATGTTGACGTGTGTCCTCGTTCAACAAGACGAATAATCTCCTGAAATAAGCATGATAATAACTGAAGAAATGAAAGAAGTACAAAGTATGCTAGGAAGATGGTCTGTGCCTAAAATATTAGAACATGTGAAAATGGAATCACCTTTAACTTTTCTTCTTTTCAGTGGAGAGGGAGGATTATATCTGTAATATCATTGTTTATTTGCTATAAAAAAGAGCTTTGTAATCAATTAATTTGCTGTAAAAATGTTTCCAGAGGCCTCAGTTACTGTTTTTTTCTTCTCAAGTTTCTTGATGCTGATGGGATCCTTCAAAGTCTCAAGCCCATTGGACTAGAAATCCCATAAGGGGTTATAGCCCTGATTATAATACATTGCTATATTCATTTCTATCGACCCATAAATTTTACTGTTGTTATTATGTGACCTAAGAGCCAAGGCTGCTCTGTGGGGAGGGGAAATGGTGACTAGATAAACTGGGCAGAGTTTTCCAAAGGCTTCCAATCCCATGTGAAGTAATTGGTCTGATTTTTATATATGTCCATTAGTATTTTATATCTGATTCAGGAAATATAGAATCAGAAGAATGTATAACCAAAGACAAATGTAGAGTGAGTCTGTTGGTAGTAATACACTTGAGGTAGCATGTTTAAATAAATATAATTGACTTTTTGAAGACATACATTTTATACAGTAAGGAATGTGAGTTTTTAATTGAAAGATAAAGAAACAATGTGTAAGCATTATGTCTATATCACAGATTTTATGGGGCAAGTTGAACAGAGAAGCTTTGCCTCCCAGGATTGTGAGCAAATATGCAAAGAGGTAGGGCTTGAGAAAGTGATCTGAAAGATGGTGGAGTGGTTTATAGAGGCAAAGCAGAGACTTTCCTGGTGGCACAGTGGTTGGGAGTCTGCTGGCCAATGCAGGGGACACGGGTTCAATCCCCGGTCCGGGAAGATCCCACATGCCGCAGAGCAGCTAAGCCCATGCACCACAACTGCTGAGCCTGTGCTCTGGAGCCCGTGAGCCACAACTACTGAGTCCCCACACCATAACTACTGAGACCCATGTGCCTAGAGCCCCTGCTCCGCAACAAGAGAGGCCACCACACTGAGAAGCATGCACACCACAGGGAAGAGTAGCTCCCGCTCACCACAACTAGAGAAAGCCCACATGCAGCAACGAAGACTCAACGCAGCCAAAAATAAATAAAATAAAATAAATTATAGAGGCAAAGCATGATCATATCCATAAGAATCACCATTTTCTCACTGGGCCTCTTTCCATATGAAAGCCCTTATCAAAATCATATTCCGTCCTCAGGTTGAATGTCCAATACCCTCCCCTCCTCAGCCTTCCATGCCTTCCAAGGGGCTGTGACATCTTCCCCTGGAGTCCCCATTGGCCGTCACTGGACATCTGGGCTGGCACCTCACTCTGCCCGGTGTTGCGGTTATTTGGGAATATTCTCTGGCCACACTTCCCCGCCCCCAGATTCTACAAATGAAAACTCCTTGATCTTGTGGCCTTGGTTCCTGGCCCACCTGGGGGATGTAAAGCCCCTGTACCTCAGATTAGCTTGTCTGCAGAAGATCCTGCTTTCTCTTCCTTGCTTCCTGATCCTCTCCCTGCCACCAGAAGTCAAGTATGCCGGAAAACCAGGGAAACAGAGAATAGACCATTTACCCTGAGACACTGAGCTCCCTGACATGTACTAACTGCTTGTTAAAACCCTTTCCCCAACTACTTTTACCTTCTAAGTGTTAGGAATTAGAAAACTTCCAAATGCTTTTTTCCTTATGGGCAGAGTATAGGGAGTAGATGCTTGCCTCTTATTCCATAAGTTTGGCTGTCTCTCTCTATTGGTTAGGATAAAACTAGCTACAATAA
>NW_006772957.1:1594053-1616760 GCF_000442215.2 Lipotes vexillifer | reverse complement strand
TGTGGCCTCTCCTGTTGCGGAGCACAGGCTCCGGACGCGCAGGCTCAGTGGCCATGGCTCACGGGCCCAGCTGCTCCCCGGCATGTGGGATCTTCCCAGACCGGGGCACGAACCCGCGTCCCCTGCATCGGCAGGTGGACTCTCAACCACTGCGCCACCAGGGAAGCCCAAACCACAAACTTTAAAAAAATAGAAGTATAGTTGATTTACAATGTTGTGTTAGTTTCTGGTGTATAGCACAGTAATTCAGTTATATATATACATTTTTTATCATATTGTTTTCCATTATAAGTTGTTACAGAGTATTCAATGTTGTTCCCTGTGCTATACAGTAGGACCTTGTTGTTTACTTATTTTATGTAGAGTAGTGTGTATCTGCTAATCCCAGACTCCTAATTTCCCCACCACCCTTTCTCTGTCTGGCTTACTTCACTTGGTATGATATTCTCTAGGTCCATCCATGTTGCTGCAAATCTCATTATTTCATTATTTTTTATGGCTGAGTAATATTCCATGGTGTGTGTGTGTGTGTGTGTGTGTGTGTGTGTGTACACTACATCTTCTTTATCCATTCATCTGTTGATGGACATTTAGGTTGCTTCCATGTCTTGGCTATTGTAAATAGTACTGCTATGAATATTGGGGTACATGTAACTTTTTGAATTAGAGTTTTCTCTGGATATATGCTCAGGAGTGGGATTGCTGGGTCATATGGCAACTCTATTTTTAGTTTTTTAAGGAACCTCCATAGTCTTTTCCATAGTGGCTGCACCAACTTACTTTCCCACCAACAGTGCAGAGAAACCTCAAATTTTTAGTGGCTTAACAAAAGGGAACTTTATTTCTCCATATGTAACAGTCTGATGTGTATAATCCTACTCAGCAGAGAGCGTTCTTACTTATGGTAATCCAGATGCTAAGGTTCCTTCCATCTTGAGAATCTTCTTTCTTCTGCTTCCAGTTAATGGAAAATTCTTAAAATGGCACATCTCTTCTACTCACATTCCATTGGTGAGAACAAGTCTGATGGCCACATCTGGATACAAGGGGTACCGGGAAATAATGGTTGGACAGTCACTTCCCAGCAATGAATTCACACCCAAAAGGGGGAACATAAATTTTGGGGGGTTAGCTAGCAGTCTCTGTCACACTATCTATCTTAGTGTGTGTGAGAACCATGGTATTAACATACTTATTCCCTGCCAAACTGCCTCACTCCAGTCCAGCAAGCAGAGTTTTCAAAGCTGTCCTTGAGTTTGGCTGGACCCTGTACTGTTCCATCTCCACCATCAGACCTAAGCCAAGCCTTTGGAAGTGCTGGCAATGTGTGACGGAAACTGTTATAGAAGGGTCAGCAGCAAGTTGTGCATCAGGGTCCCCATCCACTGCCTGCAGCAGCCCTTCCCTGTTCTGCAACTTTACTCTAGATAATTACAAAGCTGGAGAAGTATATGCTTATTTCTTCCCCTGTTGGCATGGCTAAAATAAATATATTTTTAAATCACGTCCTGGTCATGCTTGCTTCTCTTTCAGCACCTACGACTGTTTCCACATCAGCCCCAACACAGTGCCTTGTTCAGACAGGTTCATACACGTGTTGAATGAATAGACAAACTGACAGTAATGTCTTAACAATGTCCAAGGGGAACTGTATATCAGGGTCCTAAGCAGTTTATACGCCACCTAACCCAAGCCCCCCAAATAAGCTTGTTCATGCAAACATGACATGGGGACCACCCAATGCAAGGGAGACACCCCAACCCATGTTCTTTGATATCAGTGCTCATGAAATAATGCTTTTGATGGGTGTTTTCCAGTCACTCTTCGCTAAAAAGAGGATTTTTTTCTTGGCAGCTGAGGTGGATTGTTACTTAGGATTGTAACGAAGTGTATTGATTTTCCAAGTTGGGCTGGGCTGGTGTGAATCACTCTACTGGATTCTTAGCTGCTCTGCCCTTGAGCACCTTGGGCAGCCAGGACCCTGTGCACAGGGCTGAGCACATCAGAGCCCAGTACTGTCTCTCACTGCTTAAGCTAGAGGCACGGAGACCGTGGTTGTCAGCCTGGGGTTATTGGGTTGGATTTGAGGGAAGGTAAAATATGAAGTGGTAGAATCCTTAAGGGGGAGACACATGGATACTGAATAGGTGCTTTAATGCCTACTTAGAATTCAGTGAACAAAATTTATGACCAGATAAAGAAATCAGAAAGGCAGAAGGACAGAAAGCGTTTGTGAGAAGAAAATAGTATCGTGAAAACATTCCCATTATCCCGAAGATTGGCCTAAATGAAACGTTCACCTATTCAGCTCATCCTCAGTTGTTGGTGAAGCGGAGCTGCTTTCATTTCCTTTAAGCCTCGGAGGCATCTGGGAGGTAATTTGCAGTGAAGTCCCTGGGGGAGGTCGAATGCACTTAGATGCAGGTTCTCCGTGGAATCCGGAACGGAAGGGGTAGGGTTGGGGTCCTGCCTAGCTGTTCTCCCCTGCCTGCTGGGAAGCCTGGCAAATGAGGTCGATGAGGGGGCACCAGAGGGTGGGGGAAGGAGAAGGTTGGCTGCTAGTAACCATTTTAGAGATCTACCAGGGAAACTGAGATATTTAATAGTAGATGCCCATCTGTTGATTGGGACCAGAAACCTATGCTCCCAGACACATCTAAGAGTTCATAGTGGTACCTTCCATTGATTTATGGGAAGTCATTTCTAGGCAACTGTGAGGTTGTTTTTGGTGACTTTCACCTCCCCTTCTATTTGTTTAAACACCCTTTAACATTTTCATCAGAAATAATACCATTATAAATTAATTTCTCTGCCCTCAATTCTAAAATGCAAATATTCCTGAAAAGGGTCACAAACATAGCCGAAACGCACTCAAATGATCCTGGCTTATTAAATGTTTTCTGTCAATAGGAGGAAATGTTGAAGAATGTTGGGAATTGGCAAGTGGAAGGAAAATCAAGGAGACACTGTGGCTTCTGGACTGGAGCCATATGGTAGCTGGGAAGCCTTTAATGTACACCTCAAACCTGTGGAAACGTGTCCATAATTACTTACGTAAGTACAATGCCTTGGTCATTTGACGTATTTTATCCTGCAATATGAATATGATGACTCTTTCCAAATGTATGGAGTTTTCACCCTAACACACAAGGCTTAGAACTATTTGACAAAAGCTTATTTACACTCTGAATAAGCTTAGAGTTGGGTTTGCTTGGAAGTTAAGTTAATGATAAACATCTAATGTGAAATAAATGCATGCAAATTGGTACAACCTTTTGGGAAGACAGTATCTATTAAAAATTTGCACGTGCATACTCTTTGGTCCAGCAATCCTACTTCTGGGAATTTTTCCACCAAAATATTCCCACAGTTATGCCAGGATATTGCATAGGATGTTCCCTTAAGCGCTGTTTATAGTGGTGAAGAATTAGAAGTAATTCAAATGTCCTTTTTTAGGAGATTCGTTAAATAAATCAAGCAAAAATCATAAAACAGAATGCCAAGAGACTTAACAAGAGTGAGGCATTTCTGTAGTTACTGATCCAGAGAGATGTCAAAGCTATATTATCACGTGAACAGGCACGTGCAATCTGATACAGTTCTCTAGATGGCTGTACATTCTCAGAAAAGGTCTGCAAGGACACATACCAAATTGTAAGTGGTAGTCATCTGAAGGGGACGAGGAATTTCTACTTTCTCTTTTCATTATTTCTGTGCCGTTTGAGTTTTCAACAACATCTATTACTTTTGCGATCATTTTTTTTTTAATAGAAACTATATCCTGCCAAGGTGTGGCCTCAGTTTTGTTCACAAGCCCTCCTCACCAGGGGGATGCTCTTTCTTCTCATGCCTGCAGCGCTAGGTGTGTGTACTGCTTCTATTTCTACATCCTCTTTCTGATCTCCTGCCCTCTGCTGTGTGCTGTGGGTACAAGGGCTCCTTCTTACCAAGTCACTGTCAGTGCCTCCATCCTTTGAGATTTGATGTTTTGCTTCACATCCTTTTAAACTTGCTTTCCTTTCCTCACATGCCCTTTCCCTGTTCTTGTTTTCATTGCGTTCCTTCTCCCTCCTGCAGTTTTCTCTACCCTCTGCTATCCATTGTCTTTTTCACGTGGACTTTTCTTTCTCTCTGAAGAATTCCATTTTCTAAAAGCTATCTTTCCCTCACTGCTGTTGTTTACCGCCACCCACTCCAAACAGGGTGGAAAGCTCTCCTTCACCTACTGTAACTGAAAGTCTGAACTCATCCGCTTTCAGCTGCTGGCATTCATACCACCAGCTAAAGAGACTGTGGGGTTCAGTAGTTTTGCAGTAATTCCCTGACTTTCTAACTCTGCACTGCCAGAGAGGCAATTGAAACACTGTCACAGGCAGCATGTAACCTGCTAACTGTCAGAGGAATAGCAAGTGGGCTGAGGTGACCAGCTTCCAAGATGGTCCCTGGGATCCTTACTTCCTGGTGTTCCCACACTCTGTAGTTCCCCTTGGACCTGTGTGACCAATAGAGCACTGTGGAAGTCACTGTGTATGATTTCTGAGGCCAGATCATAAAAGACATTGCAGTTTCTTCCCTGGGTTCATGGACTGATAGATGTCCAGTTGTAGGTGTCCCCAAATTTATTGAACTAATCCTCTATTATTGGATATTTAAATTACTTCATATGATTTGCTATTAGGTTTGCTGTGGTGTGATTTGCTGTAGTAAATTTCCTTTTACATTGAGTTTTACCCACTTATACAAATATATTTTCAGAAAGAATTCTTAGGTGTGAAAGTGTGGGTTAAAGAAAATACACAGTTTAACGCTTTTGCTCTGTATTGCTGCAGTACCATTTACTGAGCTCTGAACTACTTTTCCTGATCTTAGATTTATCAGGCACATCTGTGAGCTTTATCCTAGTTTCTCTGCCAATGGTATGATTCACCTAAAAACAACAGATACGGATGCATATCTAGTTCTGGGGAGAGCCAGCTATCATGCTGTGGGGACACTCAAACAGCCCCAAGGAGAGGCCCACAGGTAGAGGAGCTGAGGCTTCCTGTCAAAAACTGGCACCCACTTGGCTGCCATCTTGAGACACCTTGGAAGTGGATCCTCCAACTCCAGTTAATGATTCAGGTGGCTGACGTTCCAGCGGACATCTAGCCTCGTGAGAGACCTGAGTCAGAATCATCTGAATAAGCCAAAGTCTTGACTGACTTACATGAAGTGATGAGATAATAAATGATTCTTGTTGCTATAAACCACTAAGTTTTGTGGTTATTTGTTCTTCAGCATTAGATGAATAATATAAGAACCATGTCCCAAAGACATGAACTAGCCCTCCTCAACAGTCTTTCTATGTTTACTTTTTGTGAAGTTAAGGCTGTAGAAAGAAGTAACCTAAGAGCACAGGCTTTGGTGATAGACCTGGTTCTGATCCCAGCTCCATGAAATCCTAGTTTTTTGACCTTGGATAAAGTTGTTTAACTTCTCTGAGCCTCAGTTTCCTCATTTTTAAAATGGGGAGCCCAAAACCATAAAACTCCTAGAAGAAAACATAGGCAGTAAGCTCCTTGACATCAGTCTTGGCAACAATTTTTTTTCTTGTATTTGACACCAAAAGCAAAAATAAACAAGTGGGACTACATCAAACTACAGCAAAGGAAATCATCCAAAAAATGAAAAGGCAACTAAGGAATGGGAGAACATATTTGCAAATCCTAAGTCTGATAAGGGGTTAATATTCAAAATATGTAAAGAAGAACTCACAAAACTCAATAGCAAAAAACTCCAAACAATATGATTAAAAATGGACAGAAGGGGGTGGGGTAGGGAGGGTTGGGAGGGAGACGTAAGAGGGAGGAGATATGGGGATATATGTATATGTATAGCTGATTCACTTTGTTATAAAGCAGAAACTAACACACCATTGTAAAGCAATTATACTCCAATAAAGATGTTAAAAAA
Organism: Lipotes vexillifer; assembly: GCF_000442215.2. Classification (NCBI taxonomy): domain Eukaryota; kingdom Metazoa; phylum Chordata; class Mammalia; order Artiodactyla; family Lipotidae; genus Lipotes; species Lipotes vexillifer. The sequence goes on along the minus strand of NW_006772957.1, from coordinate 1,610,808 downwards.
AATGGACAGAAGAACAGAATAGACATTTTCCCAAAGAACACATAGAAATGGCCAAAAGGTACATAAAAAGTGCTCAGCATCATAAATCATCAGGAAAGTGCAAATCAAAACCACAATGAGATATCACCTCACACTTGTTAGAATGTCTATCATCAAAAGGACAAGAGGTAACAAGTGTTGGTGAGTATGTGGGGAAAAGGGAGTACTTGTACACTATTGGTGGAAATTTAAATTGGTGTAGCCACTATGGAAAACAATATAGAGGTTCCTCAAAATATTAAAAATAAAATTACCATATGATCCAGCAATTCCACTTCTGGGTGGAATATATATCCAAAGGAAACAAAATCAGTATCTTGAAGAGATATCTGCACCCTCATGTTTATTGAAGCATTATTTATGACAGCCAAGATGTGGAAACAACCTAAGTGTCCATCGACAGATGAATGGATAAAAAAAAAAGTGGTTTATGTACAATGGAGTATGTAAAAAGGAATAAAATCCTGCCATTTATGGACAACATGGATGGATCTTGAGGGCATTGTGCTAAGTGAAACAAATCAGACAGGGAAAGACAAATATTGTGTGATCTCATATGTGGAAGCTAAAAAACCAAACTCATAGAAATAGAGAACAGCCTGGTGGTTGCCAGTGACAGGGATTGGAGGTGGGGGAAATGGGTAAAGGTGGTCAAAACATACAAACTTCCAGTTATAAGATAAATAAATTCTTAGAATGTAATGTACAGCATGGTGACTATGGTTAACAATACTATATTGTATATTTGAAAGTTGCTAAGAAAGTAGATCTTAAAAGTTATCATAAAAATTTTTTTTGTAGATATGCGAGATGACGGATGTTAACTAAAATTATCGTGGTGATCATTTCACCATATATACATCTATTAAACCATTACATTGTTCACCTTAAACTAATACATTGTTACATATCAATTACACCTCAGTAAAACTGGAAAAAAGGAAAATGGGGGAGAATGATGGTATCTGCCCAGCAGAGCTGTAGATTAAAGATGATATATGTAAAAAACAAAAGTATCCCAGATCCTGTCACAGGGTCAATGTTTAGAAAATATCATCTTTAAAGAAGACAAAGAGATCCAACAGCAAAAGCAGAAAACTCCTCTCAATGTTTCTCTCCTTAATTCTTTTCTGGTCAGATGTATATAAAGCTAACAAAAATTTGGATTCAGTTCAATTTTGTTTTGCTTCTAAATTCATTGCTAATTCACTGTCTTGCTTTTGTGTGAATGGACTTATTCAAAACTTAGAATGGGACACAGGAGTCCTTGAGAATGTTTTGACCAGTACATTAAATCAAGAGGAATATGAGACTGGTGCTTGCCTTCCGTTATGGATAGAGCAACACCGTTCAGATTTTCATTATGAAAATGGACACCTTCTCAATGGACTTAGCATTTTCTCTGAGTCAGAGCATGAGAGACAGGTTGCCATTGCTTTTCCTATTACTGTAAATGCACATTAGTGGAACTTTACCGACAGATACACCTTCCAGAGATGCTGTACAGTTTTACGGTGGAATGAATAATTCAAAGCTTGTGTAGACCCCAAATTCCAGGCTTAAATTGTTAATGAATCTATCAGTGTGACAGATGCATCGAAATAGAAAACTACTCAATATTTATAATGATTCCTTATTAAGTTACTGAGTGATTCCACTTTCCCAAGCTAATAACTTGAGCCGTAAAGGCAGCACTTTTTTTCTTTGCAAGAATATCCTTCCATCTTCCAACCAGTTAATTAAGTTGTTTAGGAAAAGAACTTGTAAGATTCATGTCAAATGGCAGAATCAAAAGATTTATTGAAATTGATGATATGCTCAGGAAAATCTGTTGCTGGGTCAAAAGAAGGTCTGTAAGAATTAGTTTTAAAAAACCCATCAGGTTAGATCACCAGCACTACTGATAAGCATTAACTTTATTCAGAGTAAATAATTTGAGAAGTTTTTACATAATTATTTTTCTTATCGGGGATTTTCTGTTAGTATACTTTAAACAGTTGTCTATAAACCTTATTTTAGGGGAGTAGACTAATACTTAAAATAGACATTAATTAAATTATATTAGTTTTTTATAATGTGCAGGTTTTTAATTTTTTTTTTTTTGAGATAAACTTGACCCAGTTTTTTTTTTTTTTTTTTTTTGGTACGCGGGCCTCTCACTGTTGTGGCCTCTCCTGTTGCGGAGCACAGGCTCTGGACGAGCAGGCTCAGCGGCCATGGCGCACAGGCCTGGCCGCTCCACGGCATGTGGGATCTTCCTGGACCGGGGCATGAACCCGTGTCACCTGCATCGGCAGGCGGACTCTCAACCACTGCGCCACCAGGGAAGCCCTTGACCCAGTTTTGACCAAAGTAGACTCTGGCAGTCAAGGTTAGTTTTCCACCCAGGCCCACTTTGTATCTATCAGGGCTCAATTAGAGAAACAGAACCACCAGGAGGTGTGTGTGTGTGTGTGTGTGTGTGTGTGTGTGTGTGTGTGTGTGTGATATACGTATGATTTTTAGAATAGAGATTTCACCTTATGCAATTGTAGGGGCTCGTTAAACAGTCTCCTGAGAGGCTGTCATCTCATATCTGATGGTGGATCCTGAAGTCTGCATGCAGAGCAGGCAGTTGGGAAGGGAGGATGGATAGAAAGTGGGGGAAAACAAGGACCAGCTGGAATCCACGAACATGAGCTGGAGCCCACGTCAGTTCTCACTGCCTACTGCCTTGATATCATGGGTGTCCCATAGGAGGAGCATGTGGCCTTCGTCATGGAGCTAAACAAACACCTGACCCAGGAGTGGGAGAGGACACAGGAAGAGCCAAGGCAAATGGAGTCTCCTTGGAGTTCCCTTACCCGAGGGTAAGTTATAGGCCTGGTCACTGTGCCACATCAGTGAAGCGAGACAGCAGATAAGCAACAACATGTGTGAGCTACAGAAAAATGCCTGACTCCACCTTCTGAGCATAAAAAATAAAGTGCCACTGCTCCACTTTCACACTCCAAATCTTGTACAAAGTGTATTTTTGGCCCTCCCTAACTGGAAACTTAGGTGGAAGGGAATTCTCAGATATGAAGTCCGGTCTAGCCACATCTCCATATTACAAAGCTTCCACAACCATGGATCCTTTATACCATTGTGTTTTTTTTGTGCCTGCTCTCTCTACCTGCTTTCAGTGTGCTTTACGCTCTCAACAAGCACCTGCAGCTCTTCTTTTGGAGGGATGAACTCAGGCTACTGGAGTGGCTTTCCCTGCAAGTGCCTGGGAGTTTCCTTTTCTCCAGGCAGCCCTTGACCTATGACTGACCCAGTGTGTCAGTCCTTGGTGTATCCCAGTTACTGGGGTCTTTGCTTTGGATCTAAGTTTCTCGATAATAAAATTTATCTCTGGCATCTTATATGGCCCAGTGGCTGAAAATTTTTTTTCCAGAATCTTATTTTTCCTATGACAAGGTCCCTCAGAGAGGCTGTGACTCTCTGAAATTGATGAACTGTCTTTGTGATGACCTGACCTATACCTCATTTGATAGACACCCTAGGTCGTAGATCCTAGGTCCCCCATTCTTTTCTTGTGAGCTGATTATCCGGGTCTGGACTCACCATAAGACTTACCTCTCACATGCCCTTCACAAGACTATGAACTCTGGTTTGGGCTTACAGGTTCAGATCTCAGCCTTTGACCAACCACCAGCCTTTCTGGATCTGCTTGTCAGAGCCTTCCCCAGACTGATCCTTCATGTTTCTGCCTGAGCCCCATTTCTGACAAAAAAGAAGGAGCTGTCAAATAACAATTTTTGATAAGTGAAGAAATACAGAAGTCAAAGATTGAAGAATAAAAGACAAAAAAAAATTTATTTAACAGTGTTCCAGATATTGTTCTAGATGTTGGACACGTTGCACTGAACTAACCAGAGTCCCTGCCCTCATGGAGCTTATCTCCTATGGGGAAGAGAAAGACAATAACAAAAAACAAATATATGAGGTAGAAATAAGGGCTAAAGAAAATAAAGGACAGTAAGGAGACAGAAATAGGACAGTGAGCATGTGCTGTTTAGAGACGGTGGTTTGGAAAGTCGTCTCTGATGGGGTTGCATTTGGGCAGAGACCTGAAGGAATAAGTCAAAGGGATCTGGGGGAGGAACTTTCCATGTAGATAGAACACAAATGTGAAGGCCCATTAACGTTCAGGACTAGGCAGGGCATTACTGCAGCTTACATTAATTGATCACGAGGCCTCCTGCTAAGCACTTTACATATATTATCTCCTTGAATTCTAAAATGTTAATGTTATGATGAATGTTGCTATGAACATTTTTATGCACATGAATTTTTCTCCATTTATTTCAATCATTTTCATCGGGTAAATTCCCAGAAGTAGAATTTTAAGTCAAAGAATATGAATATTTTTATAGCGCTTGATATTTTATTACCAAATTGCCTTCCCAAAGGACTAGACCAACAATTTACATTGCCATCAGGAATGTCCAGTTTAGTAAGGAAGTAAGTATTGGAGTGGCGTGTTTTGTTGTGAATGTCCACACTCAGAGGGACAGTTTAATATTTCCCCAAGTATAGGGTAACAAGATGTTGTTACCTGAAATTTTGTGCTTAGTAATGCCTTCTTTAAGGAAAATTTGCTCCCAGGGGACATTTAATCAATATCCACAGTATAAACCTATACCAGCTTTTAGAGTCCTAAAGTGAGATCAGAAGTTCAAGTTTGGCTTTGCCTTTTATTAGCTGGGTAGTTTTGGGTAAATCTCTTAACTATGCTGGGACTCAGTTTGCTCATCTGTGAAATGGTGATTTGTATTTGGTAAGGATATAAAGAGAATAGAATTAAATAGGATATATGGAAGCAGTTTCTAACTCTGGAGCATGGTACACATTATTTACTAGGCATTCTCTGTCATTGTCCTGTAAGCAGATATGAAGCACAGTGTTTATTATGAGAATATTTTAGTGGCTCTTTTTCTGTGTGACTTCCTCTTCTGGTAAGAGAACTTCAGTTTTTTGGGGGCACCGCCCTGCCCCCTTCACCTCTCACTTCCTCAGTCCAGGTGGCATATAGGAAGCCGACTTTGCACTAGGCTTCTGAGTTGAGTACATGATCTAGACCTAAACCAATCAGTACATTACTTTCCTCCTGACCCCAGTGATTGGTCCAGGGATGGACATGTGACATAATGAGACATAATCCTGGAATATTCACTGTAACACCCAGGAGAGCATCTTCCTTTTCCTGCCCTGAGAATAGGTTCAGTATCTTGCCACTGTGGAAGAAGGGCCTGCAAAATGATGCAGCCGAAGCAGGAAAAAGGAGAGCCAAGAGGTGCAAAGAGAAAGCCCTGACATCAATGTCTGAGCCCCCTAGTTCAGCCCTGTTTGCCCTGGACTTGCCAGTGATATGAATTAATACATTCTTTTTGCTTAATGCAGTTTCAGATGGATGATCCTTAATTTGAAGCCCAAAGATTTCAGAATTAATACAAGCCTGTACATTTGTATGGCACACTTTTGTTCCCAAAGTGTTTCACTATTATGTTAACTGTTGGTTTCTCCCAGCATCCTTTTAAGATAAGCACGGTAAGTGCTATCATACAATTTTTTTTTTTTTTTTGTGGTACGCGGGCCTCTCACTGTTGTGGCCTCTCCCGTTGCGGAGCACAGGCTCCGGACACACAGGCTCAGCGGCCATGGCTCACGGGCCCAGCTGCTCCGCGGCATGTGGGGTCTTCCCAGACCGGGGCATGAGCCCGTGTCCCCTGCATTGGCAGGCGGACTCTCAACCACTGGGCCACCAGGGAAGCCCTATCATACAATTTTAAAGGTGGACTACCTGGAGTGGTGTGTGTGGTGGTCCTGAGACAGTTCAACACTCAGGTTAGATCTGCTACTTCTTACCTTTCAACCCTTTCCTGAAAGTGGTTTTAAATCATGAATTCTAATTTACAGAAATATTGAAGGATATTCCTAGAAAATCTACTGAGAAAACTCATAACAAAGATTAACTGCATCTATAAGGCAACATGGGGGTATGTATCAAATAACAGTATTTATTTCCAGACTGAATAAGTTGGCAAAGAGAAACAGGGATCTTACTGAATTTGCTGATCTCACTTCTCTTTCCTTTAATATAATAGAGATGTTGACACGCAAACTGAGTAGTTGAATAACTGCCAGATATTTTAAGTGCTTGTTGCCTCATTTGAAATGGACGAATAGTTGCATCATGTGCTTATATATTAGAAGAGGCAGAAGGTGTTTTCATGGGTCTGTTTCTTGTGTCTCTGTTTCCTTCTGGTTTTTGCCTAAGAAATTCATTAAGGTGTTTAATGATCTGCTTGAAGCACCCATGAACACATCTGGTTAACGTAGTTACTAACTTTCCATTTCCTAGGCAATAAAATACCCCAATCCCATGTGTCTTAAGCCCAGAAGGAAAATCATTATATGTCCTGAAGTGAAGGCATACAATGAATCATGTTTAACTTACAGAATTCCAGCATTTCAGTGTGGTGATACAGCCTATACACAGAAAATGCAGAAGGTGTAACATTATTATGAACCTGATTTGCCTAGTTGTGTTATTGAGATCATTGCATTTTTACTCTGCCACCACTAATATTCTTGTTTTCCTAGTTTTGGTTAAAGTGTCAGGAAAACCCAAGATGCTATAAATGCTAATTGCTATTAGTGTCTATAATGTTTCTCTTTAGAAAAATTAGTGTCTCGGGATGCTTCTGGAAACATGATATACATGGAGATTATTCATGATTTTGCTGCCAGTAGTTTCTTTGCTAACTGGAGAAGGTATATTCAATGCCATTTAAATTTCTTAGCACTTCAGTAGTCATCTATGAGCATCCATAGAGTCAATATTGCTTTTAATATCGGCATTATTACCTGGAGATTCTAAATGAGACTCATTGGAACTCATTCCAAAACCCAAATATTCAGAAGCCCGTTACCTATGCTCTGTTTACAGAAGATGTCATTGGTGAGGGCTAGATTTAGAAGCAGGGCAGCAATGCCCTGGGTGACTGCTCTCTTGAGATAATTTGTAGTTGAAGAGCAGTAACCAAATTATTTTCCATTTCAGAGACGTTTACCTATTTTTGTAAGCAAGAGCGATGCACGGAGTAACCAGCTATCTAAATAACATCTCCTTGCACAAAGTGGACGAGGTGTGTTTTCAGTGAGCCCCAGGAGACCTGGTTGGAAGCAGAGGTGGATCTGCTGAAGCGTGCATCACTGATCTGTGATTGCACGTCAGGGCTGAAGGAGGGCTGATGGTCTGACTGCCTCCTGCCTGGACCCAGGAGTTATAGTTCAGTCTCTTCGTTCCTTCCTTGGAAGTGAAAATTTTATTAGAAAGGGTGGTTTGTGTACTTGCCCTAAACCCTTTTTGGTTCTTCTTGTTTTATGACCACAGTGCTCCACTGTAGATTTTCTCCTGTTCCAGTGCCTTCTCTTTGTCATTTATCATGCTGACAGTTTAATAGAATTGCAGGCCTGGCAGATGGTGCTGGGATGTCCTTTCCCACACAACGCTAAGGAGCTTTAACCCTATCAGGGAGTCTCTTGGCACACTATTGCAAGAAATGGTGCTAACAATCCTGATATGACAAAGCAGCCAGCAGAAGGAGAGTAAAAAGGTACATGCATCAACTTCATATGGTTTTATCTTCAGTGCTTCTGGCAAAGTTTATGAATAGGAGATCCTCAGGATCCCTAGGGGGCCAATGTATAGGCAGCTACACTGGTTAACTTAGTTAAGTTAATAAAACTCATAAGAGGGGATGAAATGAATTTTCTGGAAATACCATAGTACAGTACAGGCTGTCTTCCAGAGAACAGCAAGACAGGATGAATGTGAAAAGAGGCACAGCCTTCTCAGTTAAGAGAAAAAGTTACCACTCACTGAGAATTTGCTATATTCCAAACAAGATCTAAACACTTTACATACATTATTTAATCTACTTGCCAACCTTTTCAGGGAGTTATTATCACAACAAACCTTTTCTGAGCCTTTCCATATGCCACTGTGATAAACACTTCATAGGCATTAGCTCAGTTTTTCTTCTCAGTGACTTTGGCTCTCAAATCTCTCTCCAGTATCTATTCACTTCTGCTAGACTCTACTGCCCTCACCCTAGGCCAGGCCACCAACAATATTTGAAAACATTTTTACATAAAATGAAGAGCTTACAGAAAAGGGCACAATACCATTGGGTGCCCACATTTTAAGTGCATATACATACATATCCTTACGGGGACTGCCCTGATCAAGATAGGGAAAATATCTAGTGGTCTAGAAGGCTCCCTCATGTCCCCTGCCAGTGGATTCCCTCTCAAAGGGTATCGTTATTTTGACCCCTATCACCATACATTGGTCTTGCCTGTTCTCGAACTTCATATAAATGGACTCATACTGTATAGGTCTAGAGTCTGGCTTCTTTCATGTAACATTATGTCTATGAGATTCATTCATGTTGTTGCGTAGATCAATAGTTTATTCTTTTTCTCTATTGTGTAGTTTTCCATTATACGAATCTACAACAATTGTTTGTCCACCCACAATTTTTTCTTGCCTAAATTACCAATTAGCCCCTTAAATGGTCTACGGGCATCTCCACTTGCCTTCTAATCTTTTCTCCACTCCATAGCCAGAATGGTTTACTCTGTCCCTTCTAAGGGAGATATGCACACTGAATCTGGCAAGCACTAGTATTCTGACTAGCATTCTGGGTTGAATTTTGGGATAAAGAGTCCAATTTAAAATTTCAATGCAACATACACTTATCGTACAGCCAAGGCATGGCTTCTGCTCTTTAAGAGTACACAGGAAGTTCACAGGAAGACAATTGTATAAACTAATAAATTCCATTCAGTGTGGTTGGCTGTACTGAATACCAGGTACAGGGAGATCACAAAGAGGATGAAACCCTCTTCAAGATTCCTGTCCTTGGCTTTGAGTCCACTCTCACTGAGATACCTTCTAATTACTGATTGGCCTCCAAGATATCTGCATAGGTGGAAGTGGGTCCTAAATAGGAGGTGGAAGCAGATGAGTCAAGAACATCATTGTTAAAAAAATACATTGGGGAACTTCCCTGGTGGTCCAGTGGTTAAGACTTTGTCTTCCAATGCAGGGAGTGAGGGTTCAATCCCTGGCCGGGGCACTGAGATTCCATATGCCTCATGGCCAAAAAAACTAAAACATAAAACAGAAGCAGTATTGTAACAAATTCAGCAAAGACTTTAAAAATGGTTCACATAATTTAAAAAGTCTTAAAAAAATACATTGGGCTTCTGGGTTCACAGATTGGTTTGTTTTGTTGCCATGTCCTGTGCTTGGCTAGTATGATCCCATCCTTGAGATACTGGCCAATTGTGTGTATTTGGAGAAGAGTGTGTTTCTGCTTTAAGATGCTGAGAATCAGACCCTACAAATGCAGTGCTGCCAGGTGACATCATTTAGGTACCAGGTAGCCTCCCTTTCTGACATCTGCATTTCCATAGCTTCCAATTGTATTCAGTTCAGCACACTGCACAAATTAGGCATCCAATTCATAATTTTCAATTTGACCTGACAGTGAAGTATAATAAAAGGCTTATCTGCTTACTTAGAACAGGTGTTGAAGAGAAGACAAATGGTCAGCTCCTTAGTTATATAATAAGATATTTTTCTTTAGTTGATGATGCCAGGAAAATCTGTCTATCCCTGAAATTCTCAAATAACTTCTATTTTTTTCCAGTCCTGTCAAGAAGGTGAGCCCCTTCTTTATGACTAGATTAAATTTACCAAGTGAAACCATATTAAAAAATTGAAATTACTGGTTGATTTTATTTGTCATTAGTTTTTGGTGAGTGAAAAGTTAATTTATTTCCATGACTGTAAATAGTTTTGCTCTGAATTTGGTATAAATTCAGCAATAGAGTTTAGAAGTTTGTTTACTGCAATATTTACAGAAAGGTACCAAAATATAGTTCAACAAATCATCTTAAGGAGGACATGCCAGTGCAAAGTTGAGCAACGATACATATTTTACATTGCTTTTTGTTGTTGTTTTTGTTCTGCTTTTTTCACTGACTGTTGTTTTATATATCTAGGCACTAATAGATCTAAATAACTCTCTCTTAAAGGTTATCAAGTTGGTATACATAATAGTTTGTGGAGCCATTTCTTCTCTTGTTGGGGACTTGAGTTTTTATCCTTTTACTGTTTAAATAGTGCTGCAAAGGAACTATATGTGCAATTGACTTTTTTTCTTTCCTTTAAGCTTGGAACATGAAATTATCAATTTCTTCTAATGTGAAATTACCAGTTCAAAAGTCATGAATTGTTTTAAGGCTCTTTTCCTCAATTTCAGATTGCTTTCCATAATAGCAATGAACAGTACCTTGAATAATACTTATGTATACGTGTACACTAATGCTAAACATTGAGTTTTATAATTTTTATTTATTTTACCATGTTTCAGTATAATTGTACAAGGGATTTGATGTGGTCTATCTCCATTCACCATCTTCCTATGAGCTGGCTAATAAAACTTCGGCTGATGAATACAGGTATATCTCCTAACTATATTTAGGGTTGTGGGTGTATGATACAGTTAGTGGTCAGTTATCTGAATTTAAAATTGAACCAAAATACTTTGGAATTTTCATGAAGAATAAAAAGGATCCCAGTGATTATTTTGTTTTGGGAAGGGGTTTGAACTGTCATGTACTTAAACTGAAATTCACTCAGCACCTACTTTGAGGGCTTGGTTTGTTCTGTTGACATGGAAACGTGAGAGCTCTCCCATAAACCTGAGAACTCCGTTTATTTCTTTTTTTTTTCTTCCCATCTTTATTGGAGTATAAATGCTTTACAATGTTGTGTTAGTTTCTGCTGTACAACAAAGCGAATCAGCTATATGTATACATATATCCCCATATCCTCTCCCTCTTGAGCCTCCCTCCCACCCTCCCTATCCCATCCGTCTAGGTCATCACAAAGCATCGAGTTGATCTCCTTGCGCTATGCAGCTGCTTCCCACTAGCCATCCATTTTAAATTTGGTGGTGTATATGTGTCAGTGCTACTCTCTCACTTCATCCCAGCTTCCCCTTCCTCCCCTTGCCCTCAAGTCCATTCTCTACATCTGCTTCTTTATTCCTGCCCTGCCACTAGGTTCATCAGTATCGCTTTTTAAAATTCCATATATATGCGTTAGCATATGGTATTTGTTTTTCTCTTTCTGACTTACTTCACTCTGTATGACAGATTCTAGGTCCATCCACCTCATTACAAATAACTCAATTTAGTTCCTTTTTATGGCTGAGTAATATTCCATTGTATTTATGTACCACATCTTCTTTATCCATTCATCTGTTGATGGACTTTTAGGTTGCTTCTATGTCCTGGCTACTGTAAATAGTGCTGCAATGAACATTGTGGTACATGACTCTTTTTGAATTATGGTTTTCTCAGGGTACAGGACTGCTGGGCCATATGGTAGCTCTATTTTTCGTTTTTTAAGAAATCTCCATACTGTTCTCCGTAGTGGCTGTATCAATTTACATTTCCACTAACAGTGCAAGCGGGTTCCCTTTTCTCCACACCCTCTCCAGCATTTATTGTTTGTAGATTTTTTGATGATGGCCATTTTGACCAGTGTGAGGTGATACCTCGTTGTGGTTTTTTTTTTTTGCGTTACGCGGGCCTCTCACTGTTGTGGACTCTCCCATGGCGGACGCGCAGGCTCAGCGGCCATGGCTCACGGGCCCAGCCGCTCCGTGGCATGTGGGATCTTCCCGGACCGGGGCACAAACCCGTGTCCCCTGCATCGGCAGGCAGACTCTCAACCACTGCGCCACCAGGGAAGCCCCTCGTTGTGGTTTTGATTTGCATTTCTCTAATGATTAGTGATGTTGAGCAGCTTTTCATGTATTTGTTGGCCATCTGTATGTCTTCTTTGGAAAAATGTCTATTTAGGTCTTCTGCCCATTTTTGGATTGGGTTTGTTTTTGTGATATTGAGCTGCTTGAGATTCTTGTATATTTTGGAGATGAATCCTTTGTCAGTTGCTTCATTTGCAAATATTTTCTCCCATTCTGAGGGTTGTCTTTTCGTCTTGTTTATGGTTTCCTTTGCTGTGCAAAAGTTTTTGTTTCATTAGGTCCCATTTGTTTATTTTTGTTTTTATTTCCCTTACTCTAGGGAGTGGGTCAAAAAGGATCTTGCCATGATTTATGTCACAGAGTGTTCTGCCTATGTTTTCCTCTAAGAGTTTGATAGTTTTTGGCCTTACATTTAGGTCTTTCATCCATTTTGAGCTTATTTTTGTGTATGGTGTTAGGGTGTGTTCTAATTTCATTCTTTTACATGTATCTGTCCATTTTCCCCAGCACTACTTATTGAAGAGGCTCTCTTTTCTCCATTGTATATTCTTGCCTCCTTTCTCAAAGATAAGGTGACCATATGTGCGTGGGTTTATCTCTGGGCTTTCTATCCTGTTCCATTGATTTATATTTCTGTTTTTGTGCCAGTACCATACTGTCTTGATTACTGTAGCTTTGTAGTATGGTCTGACATCAGGGAGCCTGATTCCTCCAGCTCCGTTTTTCTTTCTTAACATTGCTTTGGCTATTCAGGGTCTTTTGTGTTTTCTATATCTTTTTTTTAATTTACCATTTTTTATTGAGATATAGTTGACATATAACACTATATTAGACTCAGGTGTTCAATACAATGATTTGATATTTGTATATATTGCAAAATGATCACCTCACTAAGTCTAGTTAACATCCATTACCACACAGATACAAATTTTTGTTCTTGTATTGAGAACTTCTAAGATCTGCTCTCTTAGCAACTTTCAAATATGCAATACAGTATTATTAGCTACAGTCACAGTGCTGTACCTTACATCCCCAGGACTTATTTATTTTATAACGGGAAGTTTGTACTTTGAATCACCTTTACCCATTTTGCCCACTCCTTACTCCATTTAGCGCTGTAAAGAGCAGAGAGTAACAGGGCACATACAAAGCAAGTTTGCAGGGACTAAGACCTTAAAGCTTGGCCTCCGTCTCTTGCCATTTGGCTGTTAGTGTCCTGTGGTCCAGGAAAGAGGATGTATGCACATGTTGGCTAAGAATAACATAGCCTCGTTGTTTTTGAAGGAAAAAGCTGCCAAAAGCTGGGAATTCTAATAAAAGATGGAAAATGGGCATGGGTTATGAGTTAGGCATTTAGACATAAGGAGCTTGAATTGAGTCACCCACAAGTTATCTCAGTTTAGTTTTATAAAGGAGATCAAGTTTCTGAAGTAAGATAAATGACTTCTTGGGAGGCAGCATGGTGTAATGCTAGAGAATGTGGGCTTTGGAGACAGATAGAACTGGATTTGAATCCTGCCTTTTCCCCTTACTAGTGGTGACCTTGGGGGAGATTCTTAGACTCTCTAAGCCGTATTTTCACAACCTGAATAATGGGAATCAAATGTATCTCAAAGAGTAATTGTCAAGTTAAAATGAGATAATGAATATAATAACTGACACATAACATGTGCTCAGTGTATGTTGGGTATTAGTCTTTTTCCATGGATAAATGTAGACTCATAGCTTCATGAAGATGCTGATGGCTGCCCAAAAGCGGGCACTAGAAGACAAGTGGTTGCTTCTCAATCTTGTGAAGGTGGCTTCAGGATAGGAAAAGAGCTTGAGTTTCCTCTCTGCTGTTCTTCCACAGAACCTCTAGAAAATTTCCATAAGCAGCTGGCAGAGATCTAAGCTGGGACTCCCAACTGATAAAAAGCATTTAGAGCCATGATTATTTTTTCCTAACTTTAAAAACGTCCAATTCTATCCTTTAAGGGTTTTTCTTTCTTTTAAGCAAGAAACAGGGTAATATAAGCTAAATATAACCTGCAATAAAAACTATTCACTGATTTTTTTGTAACGAGTCAAACTTTAGAAAGCCATGTTGTCCCCACAGGTTTGTAGGCTGCTAAAACCTTGACGGAGTGCACAGGGAGAACATTTATTATTTGTGGAGAAAGAAAGATGACCTGGAGTTCTGCGCTCCACACACTGTATTCACTGGATGAATACGACAACTTTTGTGACTTTTGTGAAGAATGTCAATCATGGATAGTACCTCTAATACCAAGGTACTAATTCAAGTCACTTATGTCTGAGACACAAAACAAAAAAATTGTAATCCATGCTTAATCCCTCACTGGAGGTGGAGTATTGTATATTGAAAACCGTAATCAGCTTTGAAACTTCAAACGAATTGTTCCTGTCACATCTGCTAGGCAGGTTCCTCACCTGCCAAGTGGTTCTGGGACCTATGGACTGAGGAGTAGAATTATTTTTGGCTCATTTTTTAGCTGCCTGAGGTGTGTCAATGGACTTGGTGATAGGAAGCCACACCCCCTGGGTGCTGAGCCCAGCTGTGCAGCCAGCATGGGAAGGACGTGAGGAAGCTCTTCTCCTGAGCCCAAAAGTGTCATCTAATCAATGGGTCTAGATGTAGTTCTTCAAAAACGGGAAGCCCAGTGGACATGCTTGATCTCAGACCCTCCCTCCAATATGGCATTGTGGAATTGCCACGAGCTCTTCAGGCCACGTGTCCCAGATCTCCTTCCTCATTAATTAGAAGTGAAGAGATGAGAAAAAAATGCACTTAGACAAGGACATGAGAAACACCTCTCAAACTGACTTTATCTTAAAATTTTAGAATGTCATGAATAATACATGACAACATGGATTTTGGAAAATGATCCTCATAATCATATTCTTATTTTTTCAAAACTCCAGGAGTTCTTTGTTTTTACTATAATATATATAAGAAACCATAAAGTCATAGACCTTTTCTGTAATAATCTGGGGATTATAGACCCAGAAAGAGTCTCAAGCAGTCAGTCTGATTTATTGTATTTACATTATTATTTCTACTCTAAGTTACCACACTTGGGATACAATGTAAACTCCATGGGGGCAGGTGATTTGCCTGGTTTATCACAGTATTAAAACTGCATCAAAGAGTACCAAGCAGAGTACCTGCCTAATGAAAATTTGTGGAATGAGTGAATGAATACCTATTTTTAAAATAAAAGATACCATCTTAGTGAGGCATCTCAAAGGCAACTTCAGTTTTCCTATTGGATTGGCTGGGATATGTTTAAAATATATATATTTTTGATGGTTTTGAAGTCAACAGGGGAAGTGGTCTATGGCTTTTTACCCATCAAAGAGATCCACAGTCTCCAAATACTGGGGAAACAGTGATTTGATACATTGCTCTGACTGATCAGGCCCCAGCATCCCCTGTTTTTCCTCATGTTAAACAAGTTTATGAGAGGAGATGTCCAGCCTTCCCTAGAAACTTGTTTTAATTGATTTTTTTTTTCTCCTGCATGTAAATCTAAACCATCCTGCTCCAAAGAGCTTGCTTAGTCTTATTTGCTCCTCACTGGAGTAGAAGAAAGAGCTTGTCAATATATTTTAACATTCATATTTTGGGGAACACTGTTATCTTGTCCTCCTATTTTTCTCCTCTAACATCAGTCAACAGTATTTAATGAAGTCTTAGGAGCCCAGCAGCCTGCCTTCCCATGTCTTCATGCCTTATTTACAAGACTTCTGATAACATTTTTTCATTCTTTTAAAAATATTCTCCAATTGTCCACAGGTTGCTTAAAATATGAATCCACAAAACTAGGCATACAGCGGTGAGTGCATGAAGAAAATTAGCTTGTGTGTAGGTTTTTCAGGGAGACCTAGACTCCCTTTTATTCATATCCAGAAAAGGGGATATTGATAAGTGAAGCCCCATGCAGATGTGGCACAGGGAGAGGGGGTTACAAGCACAGAAGACAGGGTAATAAAAATGATGTTTTCCAAAATATCTCTGCTGGCATATAATTTTTCTTTCATAGAAAATAAATAGCATGTTATAATCAAACTTTCAAAATGTTGGAAATTTTCTTGCTTTATTTGGCTCTGTATTAGAGAGTTATTGCCACAATTATGTTGTGTAACAAACGATCTCCAAACTCAGAAGCTTACTAAAGCAAAACAAGGGGGAGAGTATGAACCCTCCAGCTGCTGAGACCCAAGAAGATGCCAAGAGCTGCCCGAACTGTCCTTCCTGAAGCTAAACTTTTAATTCCATCACTGAACATCCTCTACTGATTGATTTAGTGTTATAGATAAAGGTGATTTCATACCTGATTAAAAGCCAAAATATCTTGAGGAAGAACAAATGCTCTAATTACCACTGGTTTTGTTTAATTGGATTCCTGAAAATAAGAAGTACTAAAAGAGTTATTGTTAGAGCTTTGACAGAAAAGTCTTCAGCATTTGTCAATATTCTCAAAATGCCAAGGAAGTATTCTAGTGGTTGCTAAATCTAGAGCATTTAGAAAAGCAGCTTAAATAGTAAAAGAACCTGGGGATAAAATTTGGAAGTTATTTTTATCCATTACTATTATTAACTCTATTACCTGACCTTTTAGTTGGAGAACTTTCCTTTCTCCTTGTATTTGTGATTTTAGAGTTAGAAATTAGTTGGAGTTTGCAAATAATATAGACAACCAAATAACAATTCTCCCTAAAAATTTAAAGAAGAAAATTCGTGTAGAAAATAGATGAGCTTACGGGCTTCCCTGGTGGCGCAGTGGTTGAGGGTCCGCCTGCCGATGCAGGGGACACGGGCTCGTTCCCTGTT
>NW_006772957.1:1585460-1593836 GCF_000442215.2 Lipotes vexillifer | reverse complement strand
CGGGGGAAAAAAAAAAAAAAAAAAAGATGAGCTTAGAGGAACTAAAAGCTAAATACCTGAAATGAAGCTATATTAACACATTCCATGGGGTCCAGGAAAGAAAAGGCCAAGTTCATTTTGGCCCCCTCAAACCTGACTGTGCATTGGAATCACCAGAGGAAAGCTAAAACATACCAATGATGAGGCCCCACCCCAGAATAATTAAATCCGAATTCTAGAGGGTGGGGATGCAGTCAAAACAGAGGGAGTCTATTAACAATTTCATCTAAATTGTTAAGTCCTCTTAAATTATGTATCTGTTTGTGCCCTGTACATGGATGTGTTAGTTTACTTCATTTTTTTTCATTTCCAGACCACAATTCATGCTTCTTCACCTAAATTACAAGGTTCTTCCCAATTCCAGAGGTTAAAATCCTAAAATGATGATGTATTTCATTTGTGGAGGTTAAATGCTAAAATGACAATGCTCTTTTAGGATACGTTCATTCTGGTGCTGTCACTTTTGACTGAACGGCTATAGAAGAGTGACCATCCCAGGGACCTTCTCACCTCAAGACCATGAGAATGTGACAGAAATGCTATTTTACAGATATTAAACAGACGTCGTCCGGTTTCCATCTTGAATCAGTTGGCTCTTGCCGGATCATGCTTTGTGACGAAACATATCTCAGAGGCATGCAGCTATAAGCGTTTATGTGTCACGTGTCTGTGGTCACCTTGGAGACAGGTGCATATGCACTGGGCTCTGCTGGGTGACTCTGCCAGAGCCAGGTCTGACTGTGAAAGGCTTGGTACTTACACTAGAAAACTCACTTTTGTCTTGTAGACGATGGAGAACCAGTAAAGGTGTTTTTCACTACGATAGTGATGTGATGCCAGCTGTGTTTTGGAAATATCCAAAATGGTGTGGAACACAGGTTGGAAGAAGATGAGACTGGAGGCGAGGAGCCCCATTAGGAGACTGGGCATCGCTCCAGGTGAGAGATAGGGAGGCCCGGATCACAGCAGTGGGGATGCCAAGGAGAGTGCCTCCCCTCACCTAACACTTCTGTTGGCTGCCCACCATCTCAGATGGCCCTGAGCCCCCTCTCTCCCTCAGACGTCTGACCTGAGGCCTGGGAGGATTTGGCTCTGGTCCTAGCTCTGTCTTCACACAGCTTTGTGTCACTGGACACATCATCAAAACTATCTGGACTTCAGTGTCCTCATTTAAAAGATGCCAAACACACTAGATGATTTCCAAAGTCTCCTTCTGCCCCAAAGGCCTATGAGCTATGGTTCAGGACCTAGCTTTAGTCTCCCCAGAGAATGCTATGTTTTCTTAATATACATCTCAAACTGGATACAGTGAAAAGGGCTTCAGACTGAATGAATACTTCTAGTGTTCAGTACATAATTGAGCAGAAAAGAAACTTAAAGACCAGTGAGTCCATGGATTCACGTTTCTTTATAGCTGTGGAATATTTTCTTCAAATGAAATATTATGCAGAAACTTGATGTAAAAGACAGATGAAAGTTGACAACATGAGGCTGATCTGGAGGAGAGAGCAGGGAACCCTGCCTTGATCGATGTGGCCACACCTGTGCTGGGGGGCAGGGCGGGTCCCAGAGCTCAGACTTGATGGTTTGGACCCTGGGCAGAGCCAGGCTCAGGATGGAGCATTAAGTTGTCCAGCTCCAGGGCAAGGAATAGTCTGGGTCATGACCTCCACGATCATATAGTTAGTGACAAAGCTGGGATAAATTGAGGTCTCCTGACTCTTTCTACTGTTACATGACAAGACAAGATCTTCAAACTAATACTATCTTGGAAAGTGCAGTGTCAAATACCTTGCAAAACTCCTTGGACTATGAGATGTGGCTACACCTACTTTAAGGTTTTTCCCACACCAAAGTTATGATAATGTTCTAAGGGCATAAAAGCCTGGGGGTATCAATTGCCCACATGTCCTTGTTTAGGAGAGGATCTTGACTTGTTTTCTGAGGAAAATTTTGACCCTGCCTGGATGGAATGGCAGAGATGCTATGCGCTTCAGTGTAGGCATGAGTGCAGTCAATACATTAGACAACATCAAACGTATCTTTAGACTTGTTGCTTGTTGAAGAGAGACGTGGATCTTCCTTTAAGGAGTAATAGAGAATATTTGGCTCCAAGGACTTGTCTGTGATAACCAATATTAATTACTTAATCAACCAATGAATGATACAAATATCTATTAAACACTTTCTTTATGCTAGGCATTGAGAATACAGTGAGGGGCCAAAGCAGAGCTAGGAGCTGCCTTGTGTAGCATACAGTCTCTTGGGGGAGACACACAGATAAAGAAATCTTTCCTGAAGAAGCAGCCTCTAGCTAGAGATGTGAAGGAAAAGGTCCAGACAGAGGCAGGGGCCAGAGGATTGAGGGAGACAGCGTTCCAGATAGAGGGAATAGCCCGTTTAAAGATCCAGAGTTGGGAGAGAACATGACTTTTTCAGCAATCTCAAAGAAGTTCGTTCGGGATGGCTGAGATGAAGGGAACAGTCAGAGAGCTGAGGCTGCAGATGTAGGTGGAGGCCAGTCTGTATTCAACCATCAGGGGTGTGGAATTCATGCTAAGAATGAATGTGCAGCCATTCAGGTATTTTTTTCTTTCTTTTCAAAATAATTATTACTTTTATTAAAGTACAGTTGATGTATAATATTATATAAATCACAGGTGTACAATATAGTGATTCACCATTTTTAAAGGTTATACTCCATTTATTGTTATAAAATATTTGCTATATTCTCTGTGTTGTACAATATATCCTTATAGCTTATTTTATACCTAATAGTTTGTACCTCCTAATCCCCTGCCCCTATATTGCCCCTCCCCTTACATTTAGGTGTTTTAAGTGGAGTTTTGTTTTAGAGAAAGCAAACTGGCTGTGGTTTGGAGAATGGATTAGGATAAAGCAAACAAGTTAGAAGGCTGGGTGGTAAATCCAGGCTGAAATGAAGGTCACCTGACCTTGGGGCGTGGCATTGAAAAAAGAGAGAAAAAGGCCAATTGGGACCTACTATCTACAGGATTTAGTGGTATTTACCAGTTTCTCATTTGAGAGAATCCATATTTACAGAGACTTCCCTGAAGGACAGTAACCTGTGAGTCTCCAAACTTTGGTTTTGGATTAGTTAAGAATTATAAGAGGGTGCTGTGATAGAAGTGCATTATCAGTGTGATTTTACTCAAGAGTGCTTTAACATTGGGCCATCAGGCTATATGTTTGCATATCTTCCTATGGAAGGTTCTTCAGTCTACTATTTAGAACATTACATAGGATCCTCTTTAGGAACATACCTGGGAAAACTTACTTTCAGGGTGCACAACCAGTGATGACCTGTGCTTCTCCTGACTGTGTTTTGAGCTCTGACTGGGATGAGTGGTATTAACAACCACAAGTTCCTCTTTGGTTGGTGTCTAGGAAGCCCCAAATCAAATGATCGCTACTTCTAGCAAAGTGTATTAGCCCTCGTGACATTTATTGATCTCATTCTGGCTTCATTTTCTGGTTTCTATTTTTAATTTTACTTTCTTCCCAGTTCCCTATTTGTTTATTTTTATTATTTTAAACCTTGCAATGTAGTATCTTTATAAGTCACTTCCATTCCTTCTTAGAATGAGATTAAGTATAAATAATTATAATAATGTGAAAAGAACTTGGATCTTTGTGCCACAGAAAACTTAGGAAGTTAATATTGGATATAGACACTTAAGGGTTTAATTGTGAGTTGAGAATTTAGATTCAACTTTTTGAAATTCTAAGGGTTTCTCTTCACTTATAAAGCAAAACTGAATTTCTTGGTCCTTTTTCCTCTGGATAATAACTTGAGCATCACCAAGTTTTTCCTTCTGATTTAAGCTGAATTTCTGTTTTTGTAAGGAATAACTTATCTTCACCAGTAATTCTATAATTTTTCATATGGGAGAATCTTTGAATATTTGCAAAGATTCATTTAAAAATATAAATGTGGTTATATTGGGTTAGTTTTATTCTGAGTCACAGAAATAAATCTCTCCCTTTCTCCTTTCCTTCAATAGTCAGACTCTGTATATATACTAGAAATATGGATTTAAAGATTTATTTGTATCCCAAAGAAACTAGAAATCTAGTAGAGGAGGGAAGTCAAACAGATTTTCACTATACAGTGTGATAAATGCCCCCAAAGGTGGTAAGCACAGTGACTGCCTTAACTTTCCAGGTCCCTACTTTTTTTTTTTGTCTTGGTTGTGGGAATAGCCCCACTGAGTCAAACTCACTGCATTTCTTTGTTCTGTGTCTGATTGTACCAACGTTAATGCAGACCCAGCCTGTGTGGGTGTCCAACTTCTTGCTCCCCGTTTTAAAGTCAGAGGTCTGGAATTACATGTTATGCAAACAGCTGCAGCTTCTAGTCAGACAAAATCTCATCGTTGCAGGTGAACTTTTTTTTTTTTTTTCGGTATGCGGGCCTCTCACTGCTGTGGCCTCTCCCATTGTGGAGCACAGGCTCCGGACGCGCAGGCTCAGCGGCCATGGCTCACGGGCGCAGCCGCTCCGTGGCATGTGGGATCTTCCCGGACCAGGGCACGAACCCGTGTCCCCTGCATCGGCAAGCGGACTCTCAACCAGTGCGCCACCAGGGAAGCCCTGCAGGTAAACTTTTAATGCCAGAATTTCTTTAATAAAGTTACTTCCCTCTTGCCTCTGTTAACCCATGATTGGAAGATTGCTTTGCTGATCTGGAACCAAGGAATTCTTTTAAAGGATACATTCTTCAGAAGGGACATTCTTATTAAGTCTCCAATCAATCTGCTTTGCAACACTGGCATTGGTTTACATTGGTGGATGTGGTAGAATCCAACAGTGGTCATTGTTTGTTTTTGTTTTTTTGCAGCCATCCCATCAAGAGGCAGAATCTAATTCTCACCTGTTGAATCTGGGCTAGCCTTGTAACTTGCTTTGGCCAATAGCAATGGCAGAAGCAATATAGTGCAAGTTCTGAGTCTGGGTTTCAAGAGGCCTTGCAAGCTAAACTTTACTCTTGGGACTTTCCCGCTATCTTGAACAAACCTGGGCTAGCCTGATGGATGATGAGATATGTGGCCCAGTAATCTCTGTCTCTCCATCCCCTAGACATGTGAGAGAGGCCATCCTAGACTATTCAGTCCCCAGCTGACCCACCTGCTGGCCACAGATGCATAAGTGAACTCAGCCAAGATCAGCCAAGTATGGCCAGATCAGTAGAACCACCCAGCTGACCAATAAGTCATGAAAAGTAACAAGTGGTTGTTATTTTAAGCCACTAAGGTTTGGGGTCGTTCAATGTGCAGTAAAAGCTAGACAGTAGTAGTGCAGTTTTGACGTCCCTGCAGTGGCTTGCAGGTAATAGTGGACTTCAAAGCAGAGTAGAAGGAAAGAAGGAAGGGAGGAAGGAAGAAAGGATGGAAGGAAGGGAGTTAATGAAAAGGGAAGAGGAGGAACATGCACTCCTCGTCTTCTGTATGTCCAGCTGATGATTTTTTTCTTTTTTTTGCGGTACGAGGGCCTCTCACCGCTGCGGCCTCTCCCGTTGCGGAGCACAGGCTCCGGATGCACAGGCTCAGCGGCCATGGCTCACGGGCCCAGCCGCTCCGCGGCACGTGGGATCTTCCCGGACCGGGGCACGAACCCGTGTCCCCTGCATCGGCAGGCGGGCTCTCAACCACTGCGCCACCAGGGAAGCCCCAGCTGATTATTTTTTTAAAACCTAAATTAATGAAGAAATAAGTAAACAAGTCTTATGAACATTATAACAGATTATACATAAAGGTGGAGAGTCAAATCTAATTAATTATGATTCCAAAAAGATTTGTTAAAATGAGCTGATGATATTTATGGCAGTGAATTTTGAACATATCAACCCGATAATAAGAAAATACATAATTCTTTTCATTTACTCATATCTACAGGCAACACAAACCTTTATTTACCCCTACACCCACCACCTAAAAGATGAGGGGTAACAGTTTATTTATTTATCCTCACTCCTAACACCCAAAAGATAAGGGGTAATAATTCAATTCAACTGGATGCCAAACTGGATAAATAACCAGGTACTGATTATACCAGAAATATAACTCAAATAGACTCCAGATAATAGACATCTTTGGTTTCAATTTCATTTAACAGAGCCCTTGTTGGACAGACTTTGCTCCGTCTCCTGAGCCCAGGGCTCAACTAGGGGAAGGTAGAAAGACAAGGAAGAGAAGTGCATGACCTGCCTGGGAGGGTCGAGGAGGGAAAGGGGCTGTGGAAGTCATCAGAAAGCCATGTAGGAGAAGGTGGCACCGAGCAGTGATGGGGAAAGGACGAGGCACTGAGAATTGGGGGGACGGGGGTGTTGCCACCAACTCACCGAGGAGCCTTTGAACCATTGACTAGCCTAGCCTCAGTTTCCTCATTTATAAACTGTACTGAGCAAGTTGTTACATTCCTGGTCTTGAGACAAGTTAGCCTTGTGTGAACGAGTGTATGTGCCTTGCCCCTTCTTGAAGAAAGTGATCCTAACGACAGGTTTTCTTCATTACAATGATCCCTTTGGTCCTTAATGTGTTTTGATTGTCTGGTGTATGCCAGGCACTCTGAGAAGCACAGCCACACAGTGGTGAACAAAATGCAGTCCCTGCTTTCGAGGAACTTAAGTATACAGTGTGGAAAGGACCACGCAGTGTGGGAAGAGCTTCTGGCCCCTCCAGGAAGGGGGATGCTCAGAGAAAGTGGCCCAGAAGAGAAACTTCTTTAAAAATAGCTGAAGGATGAGTAGCATTAGCCAGATGAAGAGGCATTTGTCACTGCTATTCAAGCATGGATGATCTTATCCCTTGGTTCTGCTACATAGATACATATGCCCAGAAAACTGTGTACCCAGGGTACTTCATTAGCTTAAGCATCTGAAGGTTTCAGGACTACCTTGAGCTGTTACAAAACTTGTTATGTACTCATTGTCATGGAGCCCTGTTTTATTATTTATGAGAATATGGAGAGCCAGCAGAGTTAGAGACCTTTAGCCAGACTTCATCACATCCACTGGAAAAAGGATAATTGTAATTACTGCAGAGATTAATGTGTAGGCAGGCAGCCCTCTTAAGCACAGCGCACATAAAGACCCAGCCACACTGGAGAACAAAGAGCTGAAATGGGTTTTAGGGTTTGTTGTGTGTGGGGTGTGTGTGTGCGCACGTGCCCATTCATTTTAAGACTAACAAAACCATATTTCAGAAAATTTGGAAAATGAGAGGCTTCTCCTAATCCTACTACTCTAACAATCACTTTTTGCATTTTGAATATCCTAACAATACTTTTCCTGACGATACCAAGGCATGTACTGAACTGACCATCCTTTGGCTCAAGACCAACTGATGTATGTGGGCAAGAGGCTGCGTAAGCGATAGCTTCTCAGCACAGTCCCTTCCGAATAGAATGGAGAAGAATTTATAACCCAGCTCTGATCTACTAGGCTCACAGGTTTGCCCAGTGTTGCATCTGAACCCTGCACTTTCAGGTTGTACATGCTTGATTCAAGCGGATGCACTTTCATGTGTCAGCATCAAGGAAGAAGCCCTGGGGCAGGAGGCTGGAGATGCCTGGCATTGGCAGGAGGTGAGGCGCTGTCAGGCTGTGTCTGTGTGAAGTTGATGGGAATCCACACAGAGTTGGTCACTGCCAAGGTGAAACAAGAGGAAGTGAATCTGAGTATAAAAGGTATTTGATACGACCTTTTAGCTTTCTCTTTCTGGTCAGTTAGGAGCCTTCTATAATATCTGGGTAAGAGGAAAAAAATAAAAAGACAAATGTCAGTACTGATGATCTGCATTATTTCAGGGTGTTTGAAGAGCAAATTTTATTGATGGGAATCACAGACACTGAAAATAATGATGAAATCAAACCTTGTAAACATATTTCTTACAAATTAATAGTTCTTGAGGCTAAAGGAAAAGTTGTTCCTGGGATTGTTTTTGGCAATAGTTATTCTAGATGTGGGTGTATTGAACTGTGTGGATGTGTTCTGGGCTCTCTTTGTCTTATTTATGCATTCTAATGAGTTTTAAATTTTCTATTCTCTCTGATTTTCCATACCATTTATCATGCTTCTTTCCAACAATTTATGATGTCTTCAGTATTGCTTATTGATAAGTTGCTTCAGGAACTGGTGGAACTTAAAACATGCACAGTATGCACTTAGAAAACAAAGATACAGAGAATAAGATTTGAAAATTAAATGTAGTGTTTATGGAAGGATTCAAACTATTTTTGCTTTTAATTTTTTAGTAACTTCACTTTTTATGTGCCAATATCATCTTGAATGTTGATGGTCCTTATGCCAGAGGGAAA
>NW_006772957.1:1530913-1585422 GCF_000442215.2 Lipotes vexillifer | reverse complement strand
GAAAGAGAAAATTCTGAGTGCCATGTGTTAGCTCTGGCTGATCATTTAGAACATAGCCCCCATATGACCACAAGGGGGCAGGAAGTGCCATCCTGCAGAATGCCTAAAATGGGGGAGAAACATAAGTATTTGGCAAACGGTACCAATGACTACCACAGCAACTTGGCATTTTTAACAGGAAATGTTACAAAAGCTTTGTGTGATAGATACTATGCAGTAGGTCTGAGGTTGTGTTGTGTGATAAAAAAATATGCAGTAGGTTGGAGGTTGTGGCATGCATGATATTTTTAGATGTTTAAATTACAGAAAGTCTTACATGTAAAATGAATATATAGCAGGTTTGAATGTATAACTAGCAACACAGCTGTTTAAAAATGTTACAATAATCTTTATTAGCTTTAAATTACTGTAACTCTTCTCTGAGTCCCTATTCCCCAAAAGAATAGTGGAAAATGCACTGTCAGTATTACTGGGGCTCCCCTGCTGCAGGGTTATGCAGTCAGGGGAGATCTTTGGCTAAGCTCAACCATCATTGACCCTCAGGGAGACACCTTGGTCCTCAGCCCTCTGGTCACTGTTGAGATGTATGATAGTCAAGCCCACATTCCATCTCTCTGAGGCTGGTGGCTCTCTGCTGCTTCTGGGTTGAGCTTGGAGGCAGCAGAATCTCTGCAGAGGCTGGGAAGCCGAGGGTTAATGGCCCAGACTCCCTCCCTGTGTTCTCTCTGAGGCCATTCCACTTCCCTGGAGCACTGTCATCAAGCAGAATTCGACTCCCTCCCATGACTCCCTCCCATGCCTGGGGACGACCAGCTTTTGTCCCTGTTTCAGCCTGAAGCAAATTCTGTGTCCTCAGGCCTTCTCAAAGGATAGGAAGAACTGTGGGCCCTGAGCCACTTCTCTTTCTGCAAAGCACTTAAATTCTGCAGCCCACCTGTTCCATTGGTTCACAAAATCTGCCTCATGTGCTTATTCTCATGGTTGGAAGGTTTAAAGGATACTTGTAAAAGCAACTGCCACAGAGGAGTTCTCATTACTGTGAATAAAGTGCTAAAGTGCGAATTAGCTTTGGTAATAAATAATGGACAGAGTGGAGCAAGGGCTGGACGAAGGAAATTAGTATTTATTATGTACCTACTATGTGCCAGGGCTTGGTAAGATATTTTCATGTTATCTCACTTAATCATCACAGCAACACTACTAAGTGGATAGTAAGAGCCCATTTTATAGAGGAGAAAACTGAATCTCAGAGGGTTCTGTGTATGCACAAAATAAAACTAATAATAGTCGGCATTTATGTTGCTTATTAGATGCCAGCCACTGTTATCAACTCTTTATGAATGTAAACTCATTTAATCTTCACAATATTTCCATGAGGCAGGTACAATGGGTACAATATTCTTACTTTACGGATGAGAAAATTGAGTCATAGAGTTTAAGAGACTCATCCAAGGTCACTGGATAATGATGAGGTCACATTTGACCCCTGGCAGTCTGGCTCCACAGACCATGCTCTTGTCTAAGATTGAATAGAAAGGCAGAGTCAGCATTCCAAGTGTGGGTCAGCTGATAACTTGGTGGTTAAATACTCAAAACAGCTTTCCAGAAAATGGAATATGCAGACCATACTCATATTCTTCCCACTACTATCATCTGGTTGGTCAGAGGCCAGATGCTTTTGTTTTTAATTGAAGTATATGCCAGATGCTTTTAAACACAAAAACCGTGCAAACTACATGGGGTCAACTCTTTGTAAATAGCGCTGATGATTGTACAAGGCAGCACGGCCCTTGGGTATTAAAGCTTAAACATTCTTGGCTCTCCAAGCAGCCAAGTTACTCTTAGCTCAAGGAGGTAGGTGCATTATATTGGTTTCCCAGAGGGAGAAAAATGATCGTTTTCCCTTCTTTCAGCATCTTTCAATGGTAACTCTGAATAATAGGTGGTCAAAAAGATTAAGTGACTTGTTCCTGCCATGAAAGAGGGCCCCGGACTGCTGATCAGAGTAAGGAAGACTAGGTTCCATGGATTTTTTTTTTTTGCGGTACGCGGGCCTCTCACTGTTGTGGCCTCTCCCGTTGCGGAGCACAGGCTCCGGACGTGCAGGCTCAGCGGCCGTGGCTCACGGGCCCAGCCGCTCCGCGGCATGTGGGATCTTCCCGGCCCAGGGCACGAACCCGTGTCCCCTGCATTGGCAGGCAGACTCTCAACCACTGCGCCACCAGGGAAGCCCCCATGGATTTTATTTTACGAATCCTTCCAAAGTATAAAGGCTGATGTGGTGTTTTAAAACAATTTTATGATAGACTATATATCTTGAATAGAACTTATTTATGCCCAGTGATATTTAGTTTTTAATATTATTACTTGGTATAGTTATTTTAGTATCAGACACAAAGCTTTTAACTATCACATGAACTACTTTACAAATAATTTTTTTACAACACAAATAGCCAAGTTCTGTATATTCAGTTAATATAAATATCTAATCTGATTTGATCAGATGATCAAAATAAATATGGTCCAGATATCAGAACCCACTTGGAATCACAGACAGATGCCCTGTGCTTAGTGCACTAGCGATATTTCTGAAAAGGTGCATACAAACAAAATTTTTGTAGGTCGAGTTAATTTACTCAGAAAATTGATTTACTATTTGATTTACTAGGGAAATTGGCTATGTGAAACTGGCTACTATGAGGAAACATTTTGTGAATCAACTAACTACCTTCAGCCTTTATTTGTTTAATTATGTCTTTCCTCAGTTTTTCAGAATAGATTTTTGGTATGCTGATAATTTGCAGTTTGTAAATTTGAACTTTTTTACTGTATTGGGTTTGTGGAAACCGGCAGACTGAGCAGGCAAACATATGAAAATACTTCAAAAATTCTCCTTTCAAGATAATTTCTATAAATTTTTAATGATGTCTGAAGTGACATTTGAAAGGTTCAGTCATTTTTTATGCACCAAAGAATGCTTATCACTAGCAGAAATGTACTTTTCATTGTTGATCAATTTATAATTGTAGAACTTTAATTCCATTAAAAAAAGTGTGTCCTAGATTATGGCATCTGCTTGCATTTACTGTTTTAGTCACCCTATTACAGAGACATTTGTAAATGCTCTGCTATTTTAAAATTAACTTCCAGGTCAGCCTGAGAATTTTTATAATTTCTTTTAGGAAACATGGACTTTTGTGGGTCTAGTATTTACATTACTTAACTTTATGCTGAACTTGCTGTTTGTATGAATGAGGAGATCTGGTTAAACACATTTCTACTTACTTCTCTGGAAATTTCTGAAAACAAAGCAAAACTAGGAAGAAGGCAACAACTTACACAATGAGTGTAATTTAGAATTTAAATACATTAATTATGATAAAATATAAATGTGAATAGGACAAAACCACTTGTCTTTAAAGTCTACACATATTCATAGTCCTGTTACATTAACAGGTTTTTGCTTGAGTTTCTTAATTACTCTTGAATTTATATATTAATATGCTATGGATTATGATGTTATTAAACACATGTTAGAAGTATTATAGGCAAATTTGTTTCATAGACGCTTCAACCAAAAGGAGCAGCTTATGTTAATGTGATCAACTCATTTTACCATGTGCAATGCACACATTTTATATAAGGTGTGCCACAGAAATAAAAATAATAAAAGTAACAAAAGTGTGTTGAAAATTGCTTTGGGGCGGGTGGTGGAGCGTAAAGGCACAGTCCTTTCATTTTTGCTTTAAATAGTCAGCTCCCCACCATCGCAGTAGAGTTGCTTTGTCCTTTAAGTTCATTTTGACCTTTTAGTTCCTTCCACCCTCCCATCTGTCCTGGCCCAGAAAGCAGGTGTGGGAGGAACTTGGTTTCTGTATGAACTCTCCCCCCAGCCACAGTCATCTCAGGTCCACTCCACCCTCACGATCCTGTGCTAAGCTTTGTGTCCACACGAAAACCCTAACGCATGTCCCCATGAAAACCCAAACTTAAGTCTGCGTTTTCTTATGCTTAAAATGAATTCATCTTCAAAAAAAAAAGTTTGCCTGTTTCTTCCCCCTTAAAGACCCATACACAGTTTGGAAAACGCTTGAAGGCAGAATGATGTGATAGGTCCTTGGGAGGTTTCTGAGAGGGCACAGAAGTCGACTGGTTTTCGTCCTTTCTTCCCCACCGCCCCCCCACCACGCTTTAGAAATGTGAAAGCTGGCAGGTGTGTCTTAAACTCACTCTAATGACCTCTAAGCTGATGAGCTCACACCCTACCCTCACTTGCACATACCGGTTTAGTTTCTGAGGTGAGACTTTCAGTCTTATTTTTCAGGGGGCGGTGACTGCGAATAGAGGAATAGACTGTGAATCGAGGAATCGTCCCCACTGCTCACTGACTTTAACCTGGTGCCTCTCTGGCCAAGACAGGAGAGTCACACCTGAGGGGAGGTGTTCACTCTGAACCCACAGCTTCAAGGACGTTCTAGACTCAGGTGGAAGGAATATCTCTGGATTGTAGCTAAAACTTTCCCCCGCCCAGAGATATGTACAGGTTGAAGGGCTTCCCCCGATGTTTTGGCAATAAGAAGAAAATCATTTCTCATCGGGGCATTTGGAATGGGCAAAATAAACATGCTGTGCACAGCTGCAGCTCCCAGGCCTTTAATGATTTCACTGGGTGGATGGAGGGTCTGGCCCGACACGGACTGTCAGACTTGGAGGCTTGATCTCTACAAGTATTTGTGTCCATGATACCTGAATAATCACTCCAAGTACCACCTGCTGGGGCCTCATTTTTTTCTTTTCATTTCTTAAAAAAAAAAAAAAGAAAGACTCCCCGTCGTCTAGGCAAGTGGAGAGAACTGATTAACTCCAGGGAACGCTTGCAGATCAGCAGACCCCTGGTGGTGCAGACGCCAAGCGTAGACGAAGCCCTGGGGGCACCCCAAGGTGTCATCTCCC
This sequence comes from Lipotes vexillifer, assembly GCF_000442215.2. Taxonomy (NCBI): domain Eukaryota; kingdom Metazoa; phylum Chordata; class Mammalia; order Artiodactyla; family Lipotidae; genus Lipotes; species Lipotes vexillifer. The sequence continues at coordinate 1,580,469 of NW_006772957.1, read as the reverse complement.
CAAGCGACAGCGTGCACCTCTCACATTAACAGCCCTTGGTTCCGCTTGGGTCTCTCGCATCCCCGGCCCTCCTTCCTGAGCCCTGGACACCATCTCACCTTCTCCTCTCCTTCCACGCCCGGGACCAAGCGTCCCTTCTGGCAGGTGGGGTTGGGGGATGTTTAGTCTTCCGGGAAGGGGTCAACAGGGTTAATGATGAAAGTCCGCGCAGGTGGGGCCGCCCCGGGCAGCGGTGGGTGTCGGAGGTGAGGGGGCGCTGTTCGGGCAGCAGTGCGCGGGGTGGCGGGCGGGAGACCTGCCAGGCTGACAGAGAGGCCGGCCCTAGTCGGGGCCGCTCCGCCGCCGCCGCCGCTGTGATGCGGCGCCGGTGGTGCGCCGGGCGGCGGAGTCAGAGCCTGGGCGCGGGAGCACGAGCTGCAACATCAGCACCGGCGGCGGCACCTGCACCAGCTCCCGGGCCCCGCGCTGCGCTCTCCGACCCGCCGCGCCCGGGGCCGCCGCCCCGTGCTCTCTATGGATGTCAAGGCGGCCCCCAACGGGGAAGGACGTTCTAGACTCAGGTGGAAGGAATATCTCTGGATTGTAGCTAAAACTTTCCCCCGCCCAGAGATATGTACAGGTTGAAGGGCTTCCCCCGATGTTTTGGCAATAAGAAGAAAATCATTTCTCATCGGGGCATTTGGAATGGGCAAAATAAACATGCTGTGCACAGCTGCAGCTCCCAGGCCTTTAATGATTTCACTGGGTGGATGGAGGGTCTGGCCCGACACGGACTGTCAGACTTGGAGGCTTGATCTCTACAAGTATTTGTGTCCATGATACCTGAATAATCACTCCAAGTACCACCTGCTGGGGCCTCATTTTTTTCTTTTCATTTCTTAAAAAAAAAAAAAAGAAAGACTCCCCGTCGTCTAGGCAAGTGGAGAGAACTGATTAACTCCAGGGAACGCTTGCAGATCAGCAGACCCCTGGTGGTGCAGACGCCAAGCGTAGACGAAGCCCTGGGGGCACCCCAAGGTGTCATCTCCCCAAGCGACAGCGTGCACCTCTCACATTAACAGCCCTTGGTTCCGCTTGGGTCTCTCGCATCCCCGGCCCTCCTTCCTGAGCCCTGGACACCATCTCACCTTCTCCTCTCCTTCCACGCCCGGGACCAAGCGTCCCTTCTGGCAGGTGGGGTTGGGGGATGTTTAGTCTTCCGGGAAGGGGTCAACAGGGTTAATGATGAAAGTCCGCGCAGGTGGGGCCGCCCCGGGCAGCGGTGGGTGTCGGAGGTGAGGGGGCGCTGTTCGGGCAGCAGTGCGCGGGGTGGCGGGCGGGAGACCTGCCAGGCTGACAGAGAGGCCGGCCCTAGTCGGGGCCGCTCCGCCGCCGCCGCCGCTGTGATGCGGCGCCGGTGGTGCGCCGGGCGGCGGAGTCAGAGCCTGGGCGCGGGAGCACGAGCTGCAACATCAGCACCGGCGGCGGCACCTGCACCAGCTCCCGGGCCCCGCGCTGCGCTCTCCGACCCGCCGCGCCCGGGGCCGCCGCCCCGTGCTCTCTATGGATGTCAAGGCGGCCCCCAACGGGGTGGCCACCATCGAGGACCGGATCCTGCGGATCACCGGCTACTATGGCTATTACCCGGGTTACTCCAGTCAGAAAAGTAAGATGCCGCGGGGCTGGCTTGCACCAGGCGCCGGAGGCGTGGGATGCGGGAGGGCGCGCCGTCCGGACACCTCCAGCCTTGCTGGCGTGGCTAAAGCCAATATCCTGGCAGTGGGGCTACCGGGGCTAAAAGTGTGTTCGCTGTCCTCGGTTCTGAACCGTGAGAGAGAACGGGTGTCCGGACTGTTGGCGCCTCGGACTTTGGAAATAGTGGTAGCCTTGGGGGCAGAAGCGCAGAGGGAACCGGGTGAGCGCTCCTGACGGCCGTCGGCCGGCTCACCCCAGGCTTATTCACGACCAAACAGGCCAACGTGGCCGTTTACTTAGCGAAACTCAGCCCTTGGGGCTGCACTGCCCCAAAGTCCCTACTGGGTGCCAGGCTGCGGGCTGGGCGCTGGGGAGGCTCGGGGGTGGAGCTGGCGGCGGAGGCCGACCCAGACGTGGGTCCCGAAGCCGATGGGTCAGACTGTTCACTCCAGGCTGTTGAGACGTTGCCAGCGCGGGAATTACTCTTGTTAAAATGTTTCTGGGAGGCTGTCCACCTCGGGCAGAGAAGGAACCTGGCCAGGGCTCCGAGTCTGGGAGCTTGGAGCCAGAGACCCGTGAAAAGACTGGGGGCTGGGATGGGTGAGAGGGGGAGGCGCGACCGGGCCACCCCCCCACCCCGGCTGTCCACCGCACGTCGCGGCTACCGCTGAGCCGGAGCGGGCCGCTCTGTGCGGTCCGCCTTTCTTCCGGCTAAGCGAGGTCATGCGGTGCGGACGCTTTCACGTTTCTGGAGCAGTTTTGCGGGGAGGGCGATGAGGTGCGCTCTACCCCGTCCCTCTCTCCCAACACACGAACCCACTGGCTCTATTTGCTGGGATTAGTTCTGCTGGCGACCCAAGTGAAGCTCGTTTTACTCTGAATTGGGGGAGTAGCTGCGGCTTAATTCCCATGCAGGTGGGATTTCGCTTTTTCTCCATCAATGCATTTCTGTCGCCATAGATGGAGCTTCATTGATGTTTTTGCTGTTATTTTTAACCGGAAGCCTTGGACGCTCGTAGATGCATTTCGGATTGGTATTTTTCTGAGACATTTGAGGTACAATCAACGTTACAGTTTCTCTGAAACTAGTAAACCCTAACACATAGAGGGGAAAAACACCTTTTTTCTTGTAACTCCCCCCCCCCGCCCGCTATGCTCCATCTCTTGAGCTTTCTTCCATGGGCTGTCCTCACACAGATATTTTCTAGTTTAATATTTTATTTGGCTTCAGGAAAGGCCCATTTGATTTGGATGGTTTCTGTCTAGCTATTTTTAGCATTAGATTATGTTATTCATTTTCCATACAAAAGTAATTATATAGTGTTAGAATTTTCGAGAAAGAAAATAACATGCTGTGGAATGTGGTTTGAAGTCTTTATACTATAGACTCAAAACTTCCTTTTTTCCTATTGGCAAAGGCTTTTCCCGTGTCCCCTGCATCGGCAGGCAGACTCTCAACCACTGCGCCACCAGGGGAGCCCAGGCTTTTTGTTTTTAACCCTAGAAACTTAAGCGAAGGCACTAGTATACCATGTAGAGGTTACTTAGATTTCACCGTTGAATATTTTAATTAGGAACCATGGGATTTGGGTTGCTTAGAAAATGTAGAAGCTGTGAGATTACAAGACCCAGGGTAGCATATTATTATAGTTTTTATAACAATGGAACTTTGGTTAATAAAGAAGAAATCAAAAAGAAAACTGGAAAAGTGACATTTTAGAGACATGTTCATATTATCTTTTCATATTTGCTGTAATAGCTTCACACGTTTCATTTGACGTACAATAACTGGACAAAAAGAGGGAAGAGCACAGGTTAAGACAGTAACTGAAGCTAAAAGGGATAAAGATGCATTTGGCATAGTTATTTGTGACGGGCTCTTAGCTAACTTCGGGCCACAGAATTCAAACAGTGAAGGCAGAGAATCTCACAAGGACAGAGAATTATGTGATAGTCAAATACCTTTCAGGATGTTTAAGCTTTCAGAGGTAGAAAGAGATTGCCATTTTGCAGAGAGGCTAGGAGGAGAGAGAGCTGGAAGAGGGCCAGGCAGCTGAGCACCATGAAATAATCCTGCCCTTAATGCAGGCTTCAACTAGTAAACAAACACATTGAAGCAAACCAGTACAATATGGTCAATTGACTTAGCTGTTACCGGGAATGAGCAACAGCTCGGGGGAAGTCTGGAAAGATATATTTAGGGAAAGGCTGTGGTGAGGAATATGTAATATGTGAAGGCAAGGTGGCTTTCCCATTTTCTGATGGTAATGTTTGAGACCTCTCTTGATATCAATGCCATTTACTTTTCTAGAGGCAGGTGGGGACTCATCTCTGACAATATGCATTAATGATCAACCTCATGGTAATGCATCCTGCTGCCACCCCTGCCAATCAGGAAGATGAGTATCTAGCTCAGAACAAATTCTAGTAGTCAGGCTGATGCAAAAAGAAATGTATGTGTACGTATATTATGTATGTAAAAGGTGCATACATACATAATATACATTGTATACATAAGATATATAAACATGTATAAAAGATATATATGCATTATATATAAAAGATATATATATATATACAATCATCTCTATATCTATAAATTTAGATAGATAGATGGGTACAGAGATGATTAAAGCATTAGTCTAACCTCAAGTTACTTATGGTCTGGTAGGGGAAATAGATTCACTATTTCAACAGGTGCTAATTGAGCACCTCCTATGTGCTGGGAATACATCAGTGAACAAAACAGACAAAAGTATTTTCCTTTTTAGAGCTTAAGTTCTAGTCGGAAGAGACAGACAATAATAAATAAATAAATACATACATAAATAAAGTATTGTATTTCAAGGTGATACCTGCTTCAACAAAAATATCAACAAAAGTTAAAAGGCTAAAAAAGTCTGAGGGGGTAGCAATTGTGGAAATTTTAAATAGGGTGGCCAGGGAAGGCCTCACTGAGGAGGTCACAACTGAGCAAAGACCTGAAGGATGTGAGGGAGTTTGCTTGTAGACATTGGGAGGAAGTCGTTCCGGGCAAAGGGAACAGCCCATGCAAAGCTCTGAGGTGGAGCATGCCGGGCCTGCTAGAGAAGGAGTGGGGAGGCCTGCATGGCTGAAGTGGGGTAAATAATTGGGCAAGTGGTTGGAGATGAGGACACTATGGATACAGGGGCTCACATGAAATAGCACCTTACCAGCCATTGTAAGTCCTTTGGCTTGTACTCAATGAAATTGGGAGCCTTTGCAGGGTTTTGACAGAGGAGTGATGTGACTTGACTTACATTTCAAAAGGATCAACTTGACTGCTCTATTGGGGCAGAGGTGGAAGCAGAGAGACTAGTTAGTAAGTCACTGTAATAACCAAGGTGGGAGATGATGGTGGCCTGAACCAGAGGCGTAGCAGTAGCAGAGGTGAGAGGTGGTCAGATTCTCTATATATTTGAAATTAGATTCTCTATATACTTGAAATTCTCTATAGGGTTTCCTGATAGTTGGATATGATATCTGCAAGAAAGAGAGGAGTAAAAAAATGATTCCACCTTTTCTAGTTTGACCAGGTTTGAGTTGCCAGTGGCTAAAGTGTGGCAAGATTCAAGGCAGAGAAGTTTAGGGAGTCAAGGGGTAAGGATATATTTTGGAAGGTTTAAATGTAATTGGAGACGTAGAATAATCTTGGAGTTCAGAGGAGATGCCTGACTGGACATATAAATTAGGGATTTTCCAGCATTTGGATGGTTATTTATAGTCTAAGACTAAAGAGATCTCCAAGGAGTCAACGTATATAGAGAAGAGAAGAGGCGAAAGGACTGACTCTGGGGCACTGAGACATTAAGAGGGTGAGAAGAGGGGCATATGATACCCTAGAAGCCAGTGAAGAGTTTCAGAGGGAAGAGATTACCCGAGTCCAATGCTGCGGAAAGGTCTAGAAAATAAAAACTGATAACTGACCATGAATTTGGCAACTGGACATCATTGGCTACCTTGACAGGAACACGTAAGGTGGCAGAAGGTGGATTAGAATGTGCTTAAGCAAGAATTAGAGGGAGGAATTGGAAATGTGAGTATAGACAATTCTTCAATGATTTTTGTACAAAGGGGAGCAGAGGAAATGGGAGTAGTGGGGTTAAGAAAGTTTTTTTTTTTTTTGTAAGATGGGAGGCAATTGCAGGATGTTTGCATGATCATGAGAATGATTCAATAGAGAAAGAAAAATCAGTGATGTTGGAGAGATAGTGTACCAAAACTAGTGCACAAAGGAAGGGACATCGCTTTAGATAGGAACATGGATATAGGGCAGAGGGTGTGGATGAAGGGTCTGGAAGGAGGATAACTGAGATGGTGGGAGTCTGGACCAACCAGAGATTCTCTTCTGGTTGCTTTCATTTTCTCCAAATAGGAAGCAAGGTCATCAACTGAGAGTGAGGATAAAGGAGGAGGTGGTAGAGGTTGGAGGAAAGAGAAGGTGTGTGTTGTTCTATGGGGGGAGTAAACGGACTGAGGAAGAGTACAGTAACGTTGTCTGGCTGCCTTAAAGGGCACGTTTAGTTTCTGGTCAGAAATTTGAAGCGAGACCAGTCAGTAGGTTGTTATGTTCATTGACACAGTGGTGGCGTGGAGCAAGTGAAGAGAAGGATGTAACCAGAGTTTCAGATTATCCAGTGGGTGTAATAATAGCGGCAAGGGAGTTGTGAATGTATGCAAGGAAGGTATTGTAGTGAATGACCATAGCATTTAAAGCTGGTGAATAGAGAAGAGAGAAAATCGAGATGATTAGGGAGAGTGAAAAGTTGGTAGGATCAATGGATTGGAAATCTCAGTGGGATCAAAGGCTAATGGGTGGTTAGCTGGGAGATAAGAGGTGATGATCAAAGAGGGTTGTATTACTATAAGAAGTCATTCATTCCATAAGTCAAGTCAAAGGATAAATCCATTTATATTTGACTGTATTCCATTATCAATATTTTTGGGGTGAGTCTTCTTTTTGTGTTTGTATAAGGAGGCAGTATATTGATGTGTAATGAATTAAACTCTAGGGGTTTGGAAATTTATTCTAGTTAAACCTGCCAGCAACTTGGCTCTGAAATATGAGACACCTCTCTGTGGCCATCAGTTTCCTTGTTTGTAAAAAAAAAAAAAAAAAAAAAAAAAAAAAAAAAAAAAAATTTTTTTTAAAAAAAAAAAAAAAAAAAAAAAAAAAAAAAAAGAAAAGAAAAAGAAAAAAGGGTAGAACTCACTGTCTTAGGATAGCATGCAGTAGGTCGCTTTGACAGCTTTCAAAAGAGCCCCACCCTCCATGGAGAAATCTCATTCAGTAAACTCTAGTATGTTTACTTTACCTCTCCTCGCCCCGCCTTCCATCTCAGATGGTGGCCGGTTCCCTCTCTTTGTTCTATGCCTTTTGTGCTTGTTGGCCTTCTGTTTTTTTTCTATACTCTGCCAGTGACCAGGTTCTGTGGTTGTTTTCTACCGGTAGCTGCAAATTTGTAGTAAAACTTCTTGTCCTTGCTCTGATCCCAGCTCTGACCATCCCGTCTCCAAAAAGAACTCTACCAACTTCTGGCCCTCTCAATTCTCCAACTATTGCTGTGACTTAGCATTTCCCAAGGTTCCAGACTCAGCTGTCACCTCTCACTTTATTTTCCCCGAGCAAGTACATTCAGTTTCATGGCTTCACCATCTTCAATGTGTCTGTATTTCTAGGTCCACTTTTTCTGAGTCCAGACCCATATTTCAACTGTCTACTAGAATTCTTACCTGAATGTCCCCCTGGCATGTCACACATAAAACTAAATTCATCATTCTGTCCTTAAAACATGGCTTTTCCTTCTTATTATGCTTTTTAGCTTCCAATATCTGTATCTAACCAATTGCTCAGAAACCTGGAGTTATCCTCAAACTCTGCCCTTCCCCCTTCTCCTATATTCAGTTAACAAGTCCTATCTATTTTACCTCACATATGTGCTTTCCATCCCTATTATCACTGCCTTAGTTCTATCCATTGTATCTTTTTTTTAACATCTTTATTGGAGTATAATTGCTTTACAATGTTGTGTTAGTTTCTGCTGTATAACAAAGTGAATCAGCTATACATATACATACATCCCCATATCTCCTCCCTCTTGAGTCTCCCTCCCACCCTCCCTATCCCACCCCTCTAGGTGGTCACAAAGCACTGAGCTGATTTCCCTGTGCTATGAGGCTGCTTCCCACTAGCTATCTATTTTACATTTGGTAGCGTATATACGTCCATATCATTGTATCTTTCACCCAATCTCAAATCTTTTTAATCCAGTATGCACACCTTAAGAACATTCAATTCCCTAAAATGCAAATCTTCCTCTCATATCCCTGATCAAATGCCAGGGATAAATCTTCATTTTCTGTGGAATAAAGTCCAAATTCCTTAGCATGCCACAATCTGAGCCCAGCTTACATTGTTCTATTTTAGCACATGTTTTCCCCTCTAATTGCCAAAGTAATGCATGCTTAATGCAGAAAATCTGGAAGGCAGAGAAGCAAAGAGAGATTAAAAACAAAATTACTTATAATTCTACCAGCCAGAGGTGATTAGTGTTAACATTTTGGCTAACACTACCCTTTCAGTCTGTTTTATATCCATAGACCCATGCAAGTGCTGTTTATTTTGTACTGAACATTTCGCTCATTGGTCTATATATTTTAATAAGTGAAATTTAATGTATGCAAAATCTTCCATATATTTAAACACCTTAATCGACTTACATTGTTGAATTTTTCATCCAGTTTTCCTTTTTAATTTCATATCTCACATAGCCTCCACAAACCCTGAACATAGTCTCATCAAGCTGCTCATTGTTTTAATAACATTCTTGTCCCCATGTTCTTCAGGTCCTCAGTGCCTTTTTACACTGTGGCCTGAATGGCTTCCTCTCCCCATGTCTCCTTTTCCACTCTTTGGAAAGCTCCTATTTATCTTTAAAGGCCAAGTTCAAATGCGCTGTCCTCTGTAAAGCTTCCTGATTGCCCCAGGCTGGGTTAATCCTCCCTCTGTGCTCCTGTAATACTGTGTACTCACCTCTGCTCCAGCATTTAGCACACTATTTTGGGCTATTTACTTTTCACAAGACTGTTTCACCCTCGGAGCTTGGGGAGGGAAGGGACTTATCTTTATTTATTTTTATCTTAGGCAAAGTGAAAGTGTACTGGAGTACATTCTGGGTGCTCAATGAAGTTTATTGTACTAATGAATGAATGATTATAGTTTCTGTTGAAAAAATTGGAGAGTTAATTATTTCCACACAGAAAAAGTGTACATGGTGGTAGTGATTGGAGGGAAAGAAAAAAGTCACCAGCTATGAATGAATTAAACAGATGTGCCTATTCAGAGAATGAGAATAAACCAAATGGTATTTTATGATCTCTACCTTTGTAACTTCTGCATTTGTGTCCTTATTGCCTTTATAACCTTTTCTGTACTTGAATTGGGAAAAGGCAATTTTAAAAATACAAAATAGTATAAAGTTATTAGAATTCTAAGAAATAAAGTGTGGTCCCCCCCCCTTGTGAAGTGGTTAGTATTGGTCTTCATGGTACGATATTAATATAACACTTCAGCACTCTAACTGGCATTAAGTTATAAAATTGTCTCATACTAGTGAAATGAATGCAATAAATATTTCTCTCAGTTCATAGTCTTTTTATACCTTGATAATAAGCTTTATGCTTCTTTGTATATGACAGGTAGCATTTTATAAACAGTTATAAATAATTACCATTGATACGTAGTAAGAAGTCTTTGTAACATAGTTTTAAACTATAACTTGTAAGGTCTACGTTGATACTGAATATCATTGTATATGTTATTGATGTTGCATAATGTGGTAGTTTCTACAATGTTTATTCTGATATGTATTTTTCATTTAAAATATAAATTTACATATAAACTTGATATTTGTATTGTAAAATACTACTGCTACTAATAGCTAACACATGGGTTTAACATTAAGTGTCAGATAAACTTGCTTTAGAAAGCCCATCTAAGACCAGTTTGAGGCCATAAGATCTATTGCAAAGACCACAAGACCCTGCTCTGCTACTTGCTTGACTTTTAAACTTGCATAAGTAACTTAACCTCTCAGATCACCAGTTTTGTTCCTGTAAAATGGAAATAGTAATAGTTGCATCACAGGTCATTGTGAGGGTTATATAAGATAACGTATATAAAATGTCTGACACAATGCGCAGTTCAGTGTATGGAAGCTGTTGTGATCATGGGGGAAACCAGCTGAATTGGCTTCATGATTTCAAAAAGGCTTGCTCACTTTTTTCTTGTAAGTAAATGGTTTACCACTTACATTTTTTTCCTATCCAATGTTGTACTCTGAACTGTTATTGAAAATTGTGTTACAGCAATGTTAAAGATAATTTACAAATTATCCAAGTCTGCAATACTTTTTATTTTGCCATTAGAAGGTTGCCTTCTACTTCTTACCACTTTCTGGCTTACCTGGATCACCCCTGGGGATAGTTTAAAATGGGCTGGAGCCATTTGTGATGAGATTATTCCCAATGGGCTGATCCAAAATAGAGGAGGCAAATCTAGGGCTTATGGGTGACAGGATGAGTCTGCATGTCTGGCGATGCAGATACCCAGACATCAAAGTAGAGAAAAGCGCAGGGGTTGGGGGAGGGGTGTGGACAAATTGGGGGAGAGAGTGGGGGAAGGGAAGGGTGAAATCCCAGCTGAAGATGAGTAGCATGGGATGAGGTGGGTTTATACAGGATTGGGAGGGCAAATAGGTGAAGAAGGGAAGGCTGATAATTAATTGGGGACTAGTCTGCTGGAAGTTTCATTGTTCCTTTTTACATGTGGCGTCTTTTTATTTTTACTTTTTCAAAAGTGAATAGCCTTTTGTTTCCTAGTTATGGTTAAATCCTTAAACTCCTGTGATTTCCTGTGCCCCATTACATGTGGAGTCTTAAAGGGGCAGTTGCTTTTCGGTCTATTTATATAGTGGTGAACATTACAGATAGGATATTTTAAGTTCTACTTTTAAAAATACGTCATTATGATATAAACACATTTACATAGCCTTTGAAGTTATAATTCTGTTACGTTATGAAGTATTTAACTAGTTAAAGACACAGAATAATATAGAGAAAAAGGAAAATAATCCTGTCACTGTAACATGACTACCGTTATTTTGGTTAATTTCCTTCCAATCTTCATAATGCATATAGGGCTTCACTTCTTGATTTATTGACAAATATAAACTATAGTGTAGTCATAATTCTGATATATACAATTTTGTGCCCAGCTTCTTTCCCACTTGACATTTTAGGATAAGCATTTTTCATTTTGTTGCATTTTGTCTGCTTGCAGAGCCTGGAATTAGATTCCCTTTCAGAGATCTTGGCTTAAAGAATTTGGGCAAGCTGGTTCTCAGTTCTTTGAGACTAAATGAAATGGAGAGACCTGGAGTGTTAGTGAGGGCTTGTTTGGTTTCTCATCACAGGATTCCACTTGAACTGGCTTAAGCAAAAATGGAAGTGATTGAAACGATACTGTGAGTCTTCCATGGATTTTAAGGCCAGGGATTAGGTGGGATAAGCGTCAGGTCCCGGACTGTTGTAGGGAAGATAGGAAGCCCTCTTTCTCTGCCTTTCATGTCTTTTTCTTTCTGGCATATGTTCTCCATTCTTGTCTCTTGCTGCAGACTGGCTTTCTCTATTCCTTGTCCAAATGGTTGAAAATAGCCTCTGCAAGCAGTTCCAATGTTTATATGTCCTCTATTCAAGAGAGCAGACAGATTGAGCAAGAATCTCTTCTAAGTCCAGATTCCCAGGGAAAGGGACTCTTTGGCCCAATTTGTGTCAAGTGTACACTCTCGATCCTATTGACTGTGGTGGTCTGGGGCAGGGTCAAGTTATGCCATCACGGCTGCCAGAGGCTTTCTCCTGTAACCCTACTGACAGTAGGGTAAGAGGTAGTTTCCAGAGAAAAGGAGTGATTGGCTGGACAGTCAATAGCTATTTGGTTCACTGAGCTTTGCATAAAAAGTTTTTCATATTAAATCATAGGCTTCAAGATCCAATCTTTCTTCTGGTCTGATAGTCCTTATAATGTACCTACATAATATTTAGTGGTTATAGATAGTGTATTCCTAAACTGAGAAAATCCAAGTGTTTGTTTAGAGTATAAGTCCCTAGGGAGTTCTGTTTAAAAGTACTCAACGAGCACTGCAGACTGCTTATTAAGTTTTATTGAAGTGCTGCTGGTTACATCAAAATTGGAAGACGTATTTCTTTTTCTAGGTCGGATAGGGCAACACACCAGTTCCTTCAGACTCAAGGTATAGTAACTGAGGGTGACATTTAACATTGTATACTTTAAACAGGGATTGAAAATTACAGTATTCTGCAGTCTGGGATTTTCTATATTTAGTTCTGGGCTAATGCCAGGATGGCACTACTCAGGGTCAATAATGGTTTTATGGTTCTGAAAACCAGACATACTAAGAAATCTTTATCTCTTGTGAAGCTAAGATTCCTAAGGGTGGTAGAGCCTGCACGTTTTTGCTTGCTGATGCCCTGCTCCAAGTCATGTGACTTTGGTATCTATCTTTTTTTCATACCCATTTTTGTTCATACCCATGTTTTACATTGGCATTCTAGAGGAAAATTCCAGATCAAACGAGCCGGGAACCATTTGGAGCACCGTCTTCCCCGCTGGAGTAATGGTGGCAGATGCTAAAGAAGAAATATATACATCTAAAATGAATTATTATTTCTCAGGGACATTTTAGAACAAATATATTTAGAAGGTGAGAACTTTTTATTTCTCCTTAATTAAAAAAAACTGTGAGTGCCTCAAGTGGGAGCTTCTTGTCTTTCTCCTTTCTAGTCCACATCCACAGAGCAGTCACTGTGATATTTTAGAAACATTAATTGGATCATGCCATTCCTCTGGTTAAAGTCTTCAATGGCTTCTCATATTTCTTTGGAAAACAATAAAAGCCTAAACCTAGCCTACATAGTCCTACGTGGTTGGATTCTTCTGATGGCATCACGCTTGCATGCCCACATGATGCTCTGGTCATGCTGGCACGCTCTCCAGGTCCTTTCCTTCCTCCAGACTGATGAACAAGCTCTTCCCTCTTCCTGGTGCTGTCACCTGGCTGGCTCCTCACAAGCCCTCAAGTCTCATATTAAGTGCCACTGCCTCAGGCTTCCAGCTTTGCACCTCTCTCATCTCATGTACTTTTCCTTTATAGCACTTACTGCAAACTGTGATTACAATTTATGTTGATTCTTGTGACTGATCAATGTCTTTCCTGCCTGCTACTCTCTTAGCTCCATAAGGGAAGGGATGGATCTGTTTCATTCAGCACTATGTACCCAGCACACAGAACAGTACCTGAACACTCCATAAATATTTGCTGAGGGATTAAGTCTTGTTAAAAATTTAGAGTAGACTTTAAAAAAACCCAACATTTTATTTCGAATGACTTTAGACTTACAGGAAAGCTGCAAAGATAATTCACAATGTTTCTGTGCACCCCTTACCCAGTTTCCCCTATTATTATTATTTTATATTACCAATGTGTATTTGTCAGAACTAAGAAACCACTATTGGTACATTACCATTAATTAAACTCTAGGCTGTATTTGGACTTCACCAGTTTTCCCTTTAAGGTTCTCCTGCTGTTCCAGGATCCAAACCATTGTACTCTATTGCACTTAGTTGTCATGTTTCTTAAGTAGGCTTTTAATGAACTGAACTTGAAAAGATAATTTCAATTCTATAGGAACTTCCTGGCCATTTTTTTAAGGGCTTGGGTCAGATCATGTTTGAAATTTTAATTACTAGTTTTCAAGGTAACATTGGATTAAATTCATGTTAGAAATGACCTGTGACTTGACATGGTAATTACATACTATTTTAGAGGACTGTTCTATAGTGTAGAACAGTTGTTTATAATGTTTCTGCTTTTTAACATTTTGGGGGAACATAGGAATTTTTGAAAATCTAAATAAAACTATAAATTACTCCCCCCATGTACATATACAACAAATATTTTCATGCAGTTCATTTTATTACACTGGAAATTTATTATTTCATAGGAACATGCTATAAAAGTGATAATTCCAATGAGTCATATCTGTTTTTCTATTTTATGAGAATGTATGAGAAACTTGATGGTAATATCTAGAAAAATTGAAATAATTAAAATTTGTTAACTAAAATGAATTTCAGTTTTATTCAGTTTTCAAAAGTGGATTTTAGTGAGAAAGCTCTCCTAGTTTGGATTGAATAAGAAGCTGAAAATTTGGGGTGGTCTTAGGCATGAGAATATGCAGCTCATCTTTGATATTCGGTTTACTGCAACTTGATTAAAATATTAACACTTTCTAGAAACTCTGACTTACAAGGATACGAGGTAGCAAATGAAATTAGAGACCCCTTGGCTTATTTGGCAGGGAAAGGTGGATTTGTATCAAGAAACTTCTTGAAGACTCTTCAAGTCAAATTAATGTCACAGCATTGCATTCGTACTCAAGTCACTGAGGTCATCTTTGAGGCAAGATCTGCATCATCCATGCTGTCTTTGTCAGCAAAAAAAGAATGATGAATCCATATTTCATTTTAAGTTTGTCTAAGCAGAATTAGTCTTCAAATATATCTTGCAGTGTATCTAGGTACTTCCAGATTGTTTGTCTGCACAGACATTTTATGACATATCACTCTGTATCCTTATTTTCCTGAGGAGCTCTGTTTCCAAAAGACCTTGTGGTTTTCAGCTGCATTATAATAATGACTTTAATGACTTTATGACTTTTTCAATGAAAAATTGTATCATTTTTGGCCGCACAGCATGCGGGATCTCAGTTCCCCGACCAGGGGTCAAACCCGCACCCCCTGCAGAGGAAGCACAGAGTGTTAACCACTAGACCACCAGGGAAGTCCCAAAAAATTGTATCATATTCATATCCATAAAGTAAGCAAAGTGAAGAATGAAGTTCTCCTTATTGAACAACTAAGGGTGGGCTTCACATTTTTTTCCTCAAGGTGATACAAATGTCCTTCAAAGATTTCAAGTCAAGATTTCTGAAAAGATATTAGTTTCAAAGTAGTCAAAGAGAAGTCCACATTCTCTTTACTGGCTCTGATGGAATTGACTTTCAAGGTAATAGAAAAGGTTTCTTGTTGGATCATTGGCAATATTTTGGTGGTCACAAAGTACAGAGCTGATCTCCCTGTGCTATGCGGCTGCTTCTCACTAGCTATCTGCCCATTTTTTGATTGGGTTGTTTTTTTGATATTGAGCTGCATGAACGGTTTGTATATTTTGGAGGTTAATCCTTTGTCAGTTGCTTCATTTGCAAATAGTTTCTCCCATTCTGAGGGTTATCTTTTCATCTTGTTCATGGTTTCCTTTGCTGTGCAAAAGCTTTTAAGTTTAATTAGGTCCCATTTGTCTTATTTTGTTTTTATTTGTATTACTCTAGGAGGTGGGTCAAAAAGATCTTGCTGTGATGTATGTCAAACAGTGTTTTTCCTGTTTTCCTCTAAGAGTTTTATAGTGTCCAGTCTAACATTTAGGTCTTTAATCCATTTTGAGTTTATTTTTGTGTCTGGTGTTAGGGAGTGTTCTACTTTCATTCTTTAACATGTAGCTGTCCAGTTTTTCCAGCACCACTTATTGAAGAGACTGTCTTTTGTACATCGTATATTCTTGCCTCCTTTGTCATAGATTAGGTGACCATAGGTATGTGGGTTTATCTGTGAGCTTTTTTTTTAAACATCTTTATTGGAGTATAATTGCTTTACAATGGTGTGTTAGTTTCTGCTTTACAACAAAGTGAATCAGTTATACATATACATATCTTCCCATATCTCTTCCCTCTTGCGTATCCCTCCCTCTTATCCTCCCTATCCCACCCCTCTAGGTGGTCACAAAGCACCGAGCTGATCTCCCTGTGCTATGCGGCTGCTTCCCACTAGCTATCTATTTTACGCTTGGTATTGTATATATGTCAATGCCACTCTCTCACTTTGTATCTGTGAGCTTTCTATCATGTTCCATTCACCTATATTTCTGTTTTTGTGCCAGTACCATACTGTCTTGATTATTGTAGCTTTGTAGTATAGTCTGAAGTCGGGGAGCCTAATTCCTCCAGCTCCATTTTTCTTTCTAAAGATTGCTTTGGCTATTTGGGGTCTTTTGTGTTTCCATACAAATTGTAAAATTTTTTGCTCTAATTCTGTGAAAAATACCATTGGTAACTTAATAGGGACTGTACTGAATCTGTAGATTGCTTTGGGTAGTATAGTCATTTTCATAATATTGATGCTCCCAATCTAAGAGCATGGTATATCTCTCCATCTGTTTGCGTCATCTTTGATTTCTTTCATCAGTTTTTTTATAGTTTTCTGAGTACAGGTCTTTTGCCTCCTTAAGTAGGTTTATTCCTAAGTATTTTATTCCTTTTGTTGTGATGGTAAATGGGATTATTTCCTTAACTTCTCTTTCTGGTCTTTCATTGTTAGTGTGTAGGAATGCAAGAGATATCTGTGCATTAATTTTGTATCCTGCAACTTTACCAAATTGATTGATGAGCTTTAGTAGTTTTCTGCTGGCATCTTTAGGATTTTGTATGTATAGTATCATGTCATCTGCAAACAGTGACAGCTTTACTTTTTCTTTTCTAATTTGGATTCCTTTTATTTCTTTTTTTTTCTCTGATTGCCATGGCTAGGACTTCCAAAACTATGTTGAATACGAATGGTGAGAGTGGACATCCTTGTCTTGGTCCTGACCTTAGAGGAAATGCTTTCAGTTTTTCACCATTGAGAACGATGTTTGCTGTGGGTTTGTCATATATGGCCTTTATTATGTTGAGGTAGCTTCCCTCTATGTCCACTTTCTGGAGAGTTTTTTATCATAAATGGGTGCTGAATTTTGTCAGAAGCTTTTTTTCTGCATCTATTGAGATGATCATATGGTTTTTATTCTTTAATTTGTTAATATGGTGTATCACATTGATTGATTTACGTATATTGAAAAATCCTTGCATCCCTGGGATATATCCCACTTGATCATGGTATATGATTGTTTTAACGTGTTGTTGGATTCTGTTTGCTAGAATTTTGTTGAGGATTTTTGCATTGATGTTCATCAGTGATATTGGTCTGTAATTTTCTTTTTTGTGTGATATCTTTGTCTAGTTTTGGTATCAGGGTTATGGTGGCCTCGTAGAACGAGTTTGGGAGTGTTCCTCCCTCTGCTGTATTTTGGAAGAGTTTGAGAAGGATAGGTGTGAGCTCTTCTCTAAATGTTTGAGAGAATTCGCATTTGAAGCCATCTGGTCCTGGACTTTTATTTGCTGGAAGATTTTTAATTACAGTTTCAATTTCATTACTTGTGATTAGTCTGTTTATATTTTCTAATTCTTCCTGGTTCAGTCTTGGAAAGTTGTACCTTTCTAAGAATTTGTCTATTTCTTCCAGGTTGTCCATTTTATTGGCATAGAGTTGCTCGTAGTAGTCTCTTACGATCCTTTGTATTTCTGTGGTGTTCGTTGTAATTTCTCCTTTTTCATTTATAATTTTATTGATTTGAATCCTCTCCTTTTCTTTCTTGATGAATCTGGGTAAAGGTTATCAATTTTGTTTATCTCCTCAAAGAACCAACTTTTAGTTTTATTGATCTTTGCTATTGTCTTGGTCGTTTCTATTTCATTTATTTCTGCTCTGATCTTTATGAGTTCTTTCCTTCTACTAACTTTTTTATGTTCTTTCTCTAGTTGCTTTAGGTGTAAGGTTAGGTTGTTTTTTTGAGATTTTTCTTGTTTTTTGAGGTGAGATTGAATTGCTATAAACTTCCCTCTTAGAACTGCTTTTGCTGCGTCCCATAGATTTTGGGTCGTCATGTTTTCATTGTCATTTGTTTCTAGGTATTTTTTGATTTCCTCTTTGATTTCTTCATCGATCTCTTGGTTATTTAGTAGTGCATTGTTTAGCCTCCATGTGTTTGTGTTTTTCACAGTTTTTTCCCCTGTAATTGATTTCTAATCTCATAGTGTTTTGGTCGGAAAAGACGCTTGATACAATTTCAATTCTCTTAAATTTTCCAAGGCTTGACTTTTGACCCAAGATGTGATCTATCCTGGAGAATGTTCTCTGTGCACTAGAGAAGAAAGTGTATTCTGCCTCTTTTGGGTGGAATGTCCTATAAATATCAATTAAATCATTTTTAGAGACGTGGATGCATCTAGAGATTGTCATACAGAGTGAAGTAAGTCAGAAAGAGAAAAACAAATATCATATGTTAACACATATATGTGGAACTTAGAAAAAAGGTACAGATGAACCAGTTTGCAGGGCAGAAATTGAGACACAGATGCAGAGAACAAACATATGGACACCAAGGGGGGAAAGTGGTGGGGTGGTGGTGGGATGAATTGGGAGATTGGGATTAACATATATACACCAATATGTATAAAATGGATAACTAATAAGAACCTGCTGTATAAAAAAATAAATAAAATAAAATTCAAAAAAGAAAAGGCTGGAAAAGGCCTTGGGGGTGGGGCTTAGGCAGGAGCAGGGCTTAGGCCAGGTGGGGCCTCGGCTCAGCACAGACAGAGGGAGCCCTGGAGGGCGGGGGTTCAGGCCCAGGAACCCAGCAGGCTTGCGGGGGCCTGAGTGGGTGGGGGAAACAATGGATGCGTTCCCCTCTGATCTCCTGCTCCCCCGAAGGTCGCTCCCTGTCCCTGCTAACCCCTGCCCCATGGGTGGGCCCCTCGAGTGTGGGAACCCTTCTCCTCCCCCCGACTGCCCCTCAGAGGCTCTGGTCCTGTTCCGCCTGCACTTTTCCCCCCCCCACCTCACTCCCATGCTCCCGGGACCTTCTGGGCCAGAGGGGGCCCTGGAGGGCTGAGGTTTAGGCCTGGGACCCCAGCAGGCTCACCGGGGCCTGAGCAGTTGGGGGAGATGCTAGCTGCATTCCCTCCGATCCCCTGATCCCCTGAAGGTCTCTCGCCATCCTCACTGACCCCCACACTGTGGGTGGGACCCTCTGATCGTGGGAACCCCTCCCCTCCCCCAGCCACCCCTCAGGGGTGCCGGTCCCCTCCTCCCTCCACTTTTCCTTTCCCTCTCCTTCCCCCACAAGTCCTACCTGGTCACACGGGGATTCCTCCTGTCCCTTTAGGTGTCCGAAGTCCCCCACCAGTGCCTGTTAGGTGACCCAGTTGTGAGGAGATACAAACTTCATGTCCTCCTACTCCACCATCTTGGCTCCTCCCCTCTCCCCAGGATGAATTTAGCAGCAAGGAAAGAAAACTCAATTTATATTGGCTTAGGCAATGAGGAAATGTATTCTTTCCGAGCAGGAAGTTGAGAGGTGGGGTGGCTGAATTAATGGCTTATGCTGGAATGAAGTACCAAGATTATAATCTTTTCTTTTCTGGTTTCCATCTCTTTATCTGTGTGCTGTACGTTGTAGGATATTTTCTTAACTCGATTTTCAAGTTATTCTATTAAGTTTTTCACTTAAAGTTTCATTTGAAGTTATAATAGTGCTTTTATTTTCCTAATATTTCTTTTAAAAATGTGGCATCTTATTTTTCCTATGATTATGATCTTCAGAAATAGGCTCATTAGAAGCTGCATCACTTCTGTTTTCAAGTTGTGTCAACAAAAACGAAAATCCAGCACTTGTCTAGAGATGTTTATTGTTTCAGTGAAGGATGTGCTGGGCCATGCTGTGACTGTAGTAAGAAACATTGAATTGTAAACTTTAAAATGGTTAAAATGGTGAATTTTATGTTATGTGAAATTCACCTCAATAAAAAAATTGTTGCTATTCTAAAAAAATGTCATCTTATTCTTGTTTTATGGATATAATAGCTTCTTTTATTATTCCCTGAGGATCTTACCATTTTTTGAAAGTTTTATTCTCTTGAATGGGCCACTTCCTCCAAGTTGCTTTCTAAAAGAATTTTTTATTATTGTTAGCCAATATTCTTGGATGTTTGGTGATTTTTGTGTATCTGCATGTATTCTAGAGTGGAGGGCTCCAAAACTATTTGGGAGGCGTAAGAATGGTTGAGTTGGTCAGGAACTATGAAGGGTCTTGCCCCACTTTCGAACTAACAAGTTAGTCTGCTGCATTTTCATAGATGCTACCAGAAGACTTGAGATTCCTGGGTCAGATACAAAGGACATTATTACTCACAGTTCAGCAAGGAGCATGAGCTTCCTGCTCACGGTGGTTCCCCTTGCTCCAAAAATTTCACAGGGACAATACAGAGCAAACAAGGTGGGTCCTCACTATGTAGTGGGTTTGTGTCATACCAGAGGACTCCTGAGCTCAAGAAATTCCAATCATTTATAATGGTCTACAGACAAACCTACCCAATCTTTGCTCCAGAGGGAGACATTAGCAAACAAACCTGCCTTCTATTCTAGAGGGAGACAAACTTCACTATACAAGGTCTTGAAAAGCTAGTCCAGGACAAAAAGTTGTCAGATCCTACACAAGATGTTCAGAAATGGAGGAAAGACCCATGGAGAATTATCTCGTAACAGGGGCCTGTCTATTGTGACGTCACTGTCAAATAGCTGAGCTGTTTCCTTGGGAACCTTTAATTTTGTGAGATCTGTTCCTTTGGATCATAGAAGACTTTTCTAATATCCTGACTGGCTGCTAGCATCCTGCGAACCAAGTAGGAAGGAAGCCTGGGCATCTCACTGAGCAATGTGTGTAGGTTCACCTAATTCCTCCATGATCTTGGTATGGTACCCCTATCTTCAACCATGCCTGGTGTCCCTGTGGACTTCTGTTTGGACCTCTCCAGAGAATAAAGCTCTGGCCTTTGCCAGAGTAAAGGGAGGTGTAGTCAAATGCTGTACAGAGTGAGGATGGGAATTAAGAAGCCATTAGTCTTCTTAAAAAGACTTAAACAAGGCTACTGATTGTAGCCTCACTGTCATCCCTGTTAATTTGGCAACTGGTAAGTTTGGAAAATTCTGTGTTGTAAATTGGACTAATATCGATTTTTCCTACATTCAACTTAGGTTTCAGTTTCTTCAAGCCTGACAAGTCATTTACCACTTTGCAGTTTCAAAAGTTTTGTTATTGTTTTCTTTCCTGATTCTTGTTTATAAATTGCACTTATTGTCATTTTAGTGGAATTTCCTGAATGAACAAATAGAAGTGTGTGTATTTCAATCTGCTGCGTTTACCAGGAAGAATCATTGTACTTTCTATCCCTGTTCTTTGAAATCTTCCAACTTAAACTAGATCTACTGTAAACCAAGATAAATATCATATTCATAGTGACAGAGTACATTGTCTTTATTTCCTCTCAGTGGGAAGCTATTTTAAGATATCAGGGACTTCCCTGGTGGCACAGTGGTTAAAAATCCACCTGCCAATGCAGGGGACACGGGTTCGATCCCTCGTCTGGGAAGATCCCACATGCCGTGGAGCAACTAAGCCCGTGCGCCACAACTACTGAGCCTGCGCTCTATAGCCCACAAGCCACAACTACCGACCCCATGCACCACAATTACTGAAGCCCACACTCCTAGAGCCCATGCTCTGCAACAAGAGAAGCCACCACAATGAGAAGCCCACGCGCTGCAATGAAGAGTAGCCCCCACTTGCCGCAACTACAGAAAGCCTGCTCACAGAAACGAAGACCCAACGCAGCCAAAAGTAAATAAATAAAATAAAAAATTTAAAAAAAAATGTGCTAGCATTTAAAAAAAGTGGCATAACATGGGGGCAAATAATATTGTGCATTATCTGTTTCTTGATCTGAATGCTGGTTTCACGGATGTGTTTATGAAAATATCAAGTAGTGCACTTGAGACTTGTGTACTTTATTGTATGCATGTTATATTGTCATAAAAGGTTTACATTAAAAATTGTACATAACATGGCTGTATGTCAAAGCATTCCAGTTCATTTTACTGTTGTTTTTAATAAAACATGGAATTACCACTTTAAAATATTTTTCAAATTTTCAAAGTAACATAAAATAATTACTTTGATGTGTTTCCAGTTCACTCACCCCTAAGTGCATCCCCTAATCTCTAAACAGTATGGGGAAAGTGGTTCTCAAATACTTTGCTGCATATTAGAAGCACCTGAGAGTTCTAAAAAAATCCCACCGCCAAGGCTGCATTTCATCCCAATTAAAACAGAGTCTCTGGGATGGAGACCCAGGCATCAGTACCTTTTAAAGCTCCCCAGGAGAGTCCAGTGAAGTTTACAGCCAAGGCTATAAACACAGGTCTAGGGCGATGCTTCTCAAACTATCTGTGGTGAAGAACCAGTTTGTGTTTTTAAATTCCCGACTCATCACAGATCAAAATCCTTGCAAAATCAATAAAAATGAACTAATAGAAAAATAATCATGGGCTGAACAATCACAGCAATGTCAACTTGCTGTCAGTTTTTCTCACTGCTTACTGTTGATGTCTATATCTTGCCACAGACTGGTCACAATTCATGGCCAGGACCAATCCATAGAGCACACTTGGGTAGCACTGACTACTCAAAACACTGGAATACTCTCTCTCCTTCCTAGCACAAGCTGGGTATCCATACCCTCTCCTCTCTGTGCAAAGAATCTTTTTGGAGTCTGAGGGGATTTGGCCTGGGACACATCATGTGTGCTCCCACCATTCTCCACAGCCCCACCGACACATTGCATCCACTCAGATGTTGGGGGCTCTGAAAGCATGGGCTGAAAACCATTGTTAATAACCCATGAGTTTGTTTGAGATTTTCCAAGTATTGTTTCTGCTCAGCTGTATTAATTCAAGAAAAACTCTTGACTACTAAAATCTTAGAATGTTATCTCATGTATATCTGTAGTGGATCTAATCTGTAAGTTGTATGTGCAAGTGAATTTCAAAGGAAAATCCACTAAAGACTCCCAGGAACAAAAATTTACTTTGCTCTTACTGATTTTGCACCTTAGGCTACAATACAGTGAAAACTCTTCTGTCACTTGGGCTGAAATCTCTAAAGGACAAGTGGAGTTTCACTCCCAGGGGCCTGACTGTTGTGTTTGTAGGACTAAATGAGAGGGAGTGGGCTGCCATAATCTGCTACCCCTGGACCCTTGGCCCAGTCATCTGGCAACATGGACATTTACCCATGTGGAAGGAATCCCATTAGGTTTATACAGCATGGAATGGAGAACAAGGTTTGGGATTGGAGGGAGTTTCATCTGCGGGAGGAGTTCAGAATGACTCAGATGAATCTCCTGATGATGAGCTCTTAGCCCCTTCCTTCTCCTGCCCCTCCTCCTCCTTCTTCTTGGCCCCATGGCATGAGGGATCTTAGTTCCCCAACCAGGGATCAAACTCGTGCCCCCCAAAGTGGAAGCCTCTGGAGTCTTAACCACTGGACTGCCAGAAGTCCCTGGGAGATTATTCTGATGGTGATGCAATTGAATTCTGGTTGAAGCAAATTATCTGATTACCATGGTCCAAGACATCTCTGATTTTCTTTTTCCTTTCTAAATCTTGGCTCACCTATTTTAGAGAATATGACACAATTATGCTTGTTAGAGAACCAAAGGCCACACCAGATGTTGTTAATTCCACTCTCAGTCCCTTGTGTAGTCTTTAATGAAGCTGTCTTCAATGGCCTTATTACTCATCTGCACCTTTGTTGCTTTCTGATTATATTTGCTGGGTTTGTAGAATTTTACTCTCCTAAGTGTGACTTAGGTCTGTCTCTCGGAAAGGAAGAGGAAAGGAGATGGGGGATATGCTCTGTGACTTTGGGCTTTGGTTATTTGATAAGGGGTGGAAAATTGAGGTAAAATGTCTAACATACTTGTGTATAGAGATCTATCTTCTTTAAAGTTTTACACTCTATGTCAAGCTCATTCATGTAAAACCACTAGCACATGTAACATGTGGCACATGAAAACTTAGTAGGGAAGAAAACCAGGAATGGAAATCTAAGCCTATGCCTTAAGTTAAGAAGGAGTTAGTTATCTCTTGGATTTTAGTAGAAAATTATACTGAAATATGTACTATGTGCAGCCATGGTGAGATTGTAACCAATGTAAGGCTGAACTGTGTGCAGAGTAATCTTTGAAGATTGAGTATAGATGAAATGCTTGAGACTGAAACATTCTGAAAGAGATAGCAGGAGCCTTAACTTAGCGTAGCACACAAAGGATTCAGGCTGTGAATTCTGAATCACGCTACTGCTGCTCTGTGACAGCTGTATCGCGTTTTCCACTCTATGAGGCAATAGCATATCTGAGTTCATGAAAAATCACAGCCTCTCTGTGAAGTGGGTGTTATTATCATTATGTTACGGGTGATGGAATTGAGGCCCAGAGAGGCTACCTTGCCCAAGGGCACAGCTACTAGGTTTTGGGTAGAGTTTGAACCCAGAGCTGTCTGCTTCCCAAACCCATGCTCTCCCCCAGAGAGAGTAACAAAAAGTCAACATTGTAAAATTCAGATCATCCAGTGGCCCAGCTCCTTCACCTCCTCCTGAAATCATGGAAGAAGATGGTAAACTTCACTTCATTTTTAGCAATGCCCTTAACTCGCAAAGCACAGCTCTGGTAGTGTTTAGCCTCAGGACCTAAGCGAGGCTTCTCCCTTTCCCCCCCAAGTCTGAATTTTACCTTGTATGGACGCTGTGCTTGAAGGCTCTTTTTAGAAAGAAAAGGAGAGATTGAATACGTTGGCTTTGAGAATCAGGCCGGTGTGGGGTGTGTGTGTGAGAGAGAGAG
The DNA here is from genome assembly GCF_000442215.2 of Lipotes vexillifer. Classification (NCBI taxonomy): domain Eukaryota; kingdom Metazoa; phylum Chordata; class Mammalia; order Artiodactyla; family Lipotidae; genus Lipotes; species Lipotes vexillifer. The sequence goes on along the minus strand of NW_006772957.1, from coordinate 1,556,031 downwards.
AGAGAGAAAGAGAGGGAGAGAGAGAAAGAGGGTTAGACATGTCTCCTAAGATGCAGTTGGTATCTGGTATCTTACCCTTTTCTAGGGAAGGAGGAAGGGAAGTGGAGAGACGGGAGGAGATGGCCCCCCTTTTGACTGGGTATTTCAAGCTCCTGGCTCCCTCCAGATTTTACCTGGATATTTGAGGTGCTGTCTTTCTGGTCACACTGAGGAAACCATGCTTCCAGAAGATGGCTTTTCTTCTTGAGAAGGATTCTCTATTTCCTGAATCCACAAGTTAAGAAGAAATAAGCCTATTAAGGGGATGGAGGAAGAGGATGTTGTCTATTCCTGTGGCAAAGTATAGATATCTGTAGTTTTGAGTCATTTGTGGCTGGCATGGTACCTGAGAACAGTATGTATGGAATTTTAACCATATATCATCCTTGGTTGTCAATACTCTAATATCTAATAAAATTTCTCTAGTTTTAACTTAACTCATTGGAATGTTGATACTGGTGTTGCTGTTGTCCTTTTCAGAAAATGTAGTCCAATATTGCTCTAATATTGACTCTGTGGGTCTTATAGTCTCACCTTCTGTTGTTTTATTCACATTACTGAGGCTTCTTCAAGATTCACTGCAGACCTCTCCCAGTAGCCTTGGAAATGCACGTGTGGTTGTAGTGATGCCTCATTACAGCTGGGGTTTGAGCATCATTAGATTCACCCTTGTTGTAGCTAAACCATGCTTGTTTCCAACATCTCTGTGTGAATGTCTTTAGGTGGACAAGTGTCCAAGTGTCTCTGCTGTGATTAATAAGGTCAGAGGGTTTTTAAAAATGTTAAATCAATTGTATTTATGCTTAATGGGTAACCATTTACCTTCTAAGATAATAATCCTACCTGCCCCTATCTTAAATAAGCATTGAACATAAAGTCTCTGACTACTTGATGGAAACCAAAACAAAAATTAAGAGAAGCTACCAGGAGGTTATAACATCCTGCACAGCTACTGAAATTGTTTGGCATTTTTGAGTTTGTTGCATAAATATTATATTCTAATTCTTTTGATAATCTGACAAGAGTGTAAATTCAGTTTTAAAGTTATACGATTGTGAGAAATGTTCTAAGTACATTAGGAAAAAACCCAAATGGAGAGAAACGGAGCTTCAAGCCCCTTCTACTCCAGCCTTTTAGATCTTTCTCTTGGGTGCTCTGTTTTGGGGAGTTGCTGGTGGCTTAAGTGAAAATGATTTTTTCCCCTCACAATACCCAGAAACCAAAATCTCTGAAATTGTTGAGCTGATTTAGGGGAGGGTGAGATTTGGCGCTGCCCTCAGCATGCTTGGCCAAGTTAGAAAGAACAGACCCCCTTTCCTTGCACCCAGGATTGAAACTTTTTGATACTAACCCAAACAGCATTGCCAGTGGAGGTTGTGGAGGTCACGTTACTCTCTCCGCTCCATCTACTGGAGGGGCGACTATGGACTGATTATATTCATTCCAGGTCCTGGCAGGAAACAGATGCAAACTCATATTGGACATCCAGAGGAGGGATGGGCAGGGCATAGAGAAACCAAAAGGAATGGAAGCCTTATGGCTGGGAGAGTGAGCTGTGAGGATGCAAGAGGAGAGAGCAATTCCTGAAACATTGGAAAGAGGGATGGCTGTGTGGAGAGGGCTGCCTCGCAGGACTTGTGTTGAATGGAGGGACCCTGCAACTTGTGATGAGTTTTCATGGAGGGATCTGGGGTACAGATATCTTGACCTCATTCTCCTCTCTCCCTCCCACCTCTTGCAGGTGGGGGCTCTCCACTGGCTGAACAACATGAAAGTCGAGGGGCAAGGGGTCCCACAGTTGGAGAACACATAGCTCAGCCTTCAGGCCACAGGGCAGGGTGGAGAGACACAGAGAATATCTCTAGCAGTCCAGCAAGGAATGTCTTCTTTTATCCTGCCCCTTTCAGGTTTAGCTGGCTTGACTCTCTGCCCTGTTTCAGAATGCTCTTCTAGAGGAAAACTTAGAAATTTCTTCATTTAACTGCTGTGAACCCATATGTGGAAGGGATACGTGAAAATGTGAAGGAAACAAGTGTTTTGTGATTTTTTTAATGGCTTAGACAAGCCATCAGCCATTTAGTTGTTTATCATTTTTAGCTTGGTTATTTTTCTACCCTTTTCCACACTCTCAGAATAAGCAGTCTTTACCCAGCATTTCTGTTATAGAGAGAGGAATGAGAGGAATACTACAGTACATAGAATTACCTATTGTGAAGAATTTCCTCTAGCCAGAAAATAGATCATTATTACTGCCAACATTTGATAGGGGCACAAAAATAACTTGGTATTCCAAATATCTCCTTTATGTAGTTTCTAAATATCAAGGTGCCTGACATTCAGTACACAGAAATTTCCAAGCATTTAGCTGTTTTTTTATTCCAGTTTTCCATCCTTTTTGTTTCAGTAGAATTACATCCCAGAATTCCAAGATAAAAGGAGATATTTTGTGAAACGTGGTTATTATTCGTAATGATCTTTTGGGTCCCTAGTCCCTGTAGATTGACAGTCTCCACAGCTGGATTTAACCATTTGGCCCTCACCTGGAGATTTGCCCTGTGCCATGGTCCCTGGTACCAGTCCTCTATCTTTTGGGGACTGGGGACTGGATGTAACTGAGAATCAATAGGCCAATGGCTCCCAGGTTCAGTGCCCTGTGAGTCTTATTCTGATCTTGTGCCCATTCCAAGTGTGGGGCCTTGCCTGTTTCCATTTAACCAAGCCTCTTCCATAGCCCAGTGTCAATGAGTGGGTCTGGGTCTCTGAGACCCCATTGCCTCAATTCCTGTTTTGGTTTCCTGCCTTGTATTCTGGAGGCTGGTGCTTTGCTTTAAACCTTGACCCATGTCATCTTAGGGATTGGAGATCTGTCAATAAACCCAGCCCCTTTGCCTGGTCCTCACTACCTATCGCCAGATTTCCCAGACTACATACTGCTCAGCTTCTTGGATGATCTCCCATCATCTGGGGTCAAACTTTCCTTGATCTGCCACTCAGCCCTGCATTCTGACTGGTAGCAGGTATTAGCCATACCTGTACAGCTAGTCATACCTGGTTTATGTATTGCTGTTAATTGATAATAAGGTTTCAAACATATTTTCTTTTTCAAAACCTGGTAATAAATAAAATTTCTAGACTGTAGATGAGCTCCTCTGGGACAAGAAATCTCTCTCTCTCTCTCTCTCTCTCTCTTTTTTTTTTTATCAAGGAACTCCCAGTCCCTGAAATAGCACTTAATTTTTTTAATTAAATATAAAAAGAACAAATGAAATCGTTGTTTAGATGAACGATTCTTAATGTAAACATATGTGCATGGACATGTGTGTGTTTTTCTGAAAGTCTTCATAAGGTTCTTTAGATTCTCAGTGGCACTCATGGCCCTCAAAAGATTGAAATAACCACCGGCTTAAAATGTACAAGAGAGAAAGGAATATATGAATTACCCTTTTGAAAAGATTCATTCTTTCAGGGCATTTGGATATTCTGTAGCAGCATATTGAAAAATATCAATACCACCTGATGCTCAGGTGAGCTTAAGTAATGAGTACAGGGTTTCTCTTTGGGGATTAATAATAAGGTGATCTGATGGTTAACTTTTAGCTCTTGGAAATGGATGAGAATCAACAGGACTCAGATTTTGAGGGCCCTTCACCTGAGGGAATCGGAGTCAAAATCCACTTCCTTAAAGCTTCATTTATGTGTTTTCATAACTATAGCTCATATAGTTTTTCCTCCCCTCAAAAAACGAATTTTCTTTTAGTGAAATCTTTACCTTGTTAAGTTGCTGGATAACAAAGCTTCAGCCTATTTGATGTAGTCTCTGTGACAAATTTTATCCCTTGGAGCTTCAGTAAATATACCGTTACTTTGGAGTGCGTGAGTACCCATATATACTGTATGTGACTGAGGACACGGTACCTGGCATATGGATAGTGCTTGATCAGATGTTCAATGAATAAATGAATATCATTAGTTTGGGGAGGCAATGTAATGAAGTGTCTAAAAAGAGCATATATTTTGGATCAATGCATTCTTTGGTGTGAATTCCAGCTCTTCTGTCTAATTTATGGCTTTGGAAACAGGAATATTAAAAGTTTTTTCCTCTTTGGATTCTGTGAGAATTACATCAGATAATATGGGTAAAAAAAATTAGCACAGTGCCTAGGGGCAGAGTAGGCACTCAATAAAAGGTAGCTATTAAAGTTATTATTATCATTAGCACCATTCTTAGATCACTTGTCTGGATTCCTTGTAAAAGAATAGAATAAAGTGTGCGTGTGTGTGGATTTCATTCAGATCTTAGGTAATAAGTTTGGGGGCATGTTTTGGCCTATTGGGGATCTATCAAGTTCTTAACTCTGGCTATACATCAGGATCGCTTGTGGAATATTTAAAAAATACAGAGGCTTGTCTCCAATTCAGGATTTTGGGGCTGGGTCCAGGGCATATGTGTTTTTAAAAAGCCTAGCAGGTGATGATGATGCACAGACTGGTTCAAGAATCATTGCCATAGGTATTATATAAAGAGTGGCTTTAAAAATGTGAGATGAAGACGGAGTGAGGTTTTCTAACATTGGACCTAGCTGGGTCCTAGATAGGAAGAGAGGAATACCGGAGAGTGATGAACCTGTGCTTGGCAGTCCAGCGTACGAATTCAGCCCATCCACTTATAAGCTCTGAGGATGATAGATGTAAGCCCCGGAGGTCAGCAGCCATGTCTGTCTTGTGCATCTGTATATTCCTACACTGACTGTGAACAAACTAGGAAACCTCTCTAATCTCCCTGTGTTCTTATCTGAGAATTAATTTATATAACTTATGGGTACCTGTGCAATTTACAGGTAATAGATGCTCAACAAGTAGTTCCTATCCTTTGTGTATGCATGTGTATACATCCTGCATCCTCAGAAATGACCCCTTGTTGGAGGGGGTCATCGAGAGAACGTGACCACTGGTTGATCCACAAGCTAAATCCAGGCAATTGGAGGTTCCTCATCCATCTCCCACAGAATGCATTCTTTCCACCATTGCTACAGCAGGGGCCATTTTCAAGGACACAGCCTTGAGATAGTAATGTATTGTTGAAACCATCTGGACTGAATACCAGACTGAACACAGTTAAGGCCTCTATATAAACTTTTAAGTTTCTGGCAGATGGGGCAGAGATCTACTCGTCTTGTGACCACCCAAGACAAGCCTCCTAGGTAATTTCCCTTGCTGATTAAACCTACCATCTACCAATCTGTCTCTTTCTTAGGTCTCTCCTTGTCCTCCACGTACAGGGACCAGTTTCAGATTTCACCCAAGAAGTTCCCAAGTTTGTGGACCAACACCCCTCCTTATTTTTCGAGGTATTTTAATTCATGCTATTCTGCCACTCAAATTCTCTATTCCAGCCCAATAGATTTATTTACTAATCTCTGAACTTATCCTGTATTTTTCTGCTTTTAATTTAACACTTCTTTCTATATGTGTATATCTCTATAAAGTTTTCCCTGACTCACACAATGTAAACTAATCACTCTTTTAAAAAAATTATCATGGTTGTGTTAATTTTGGCACTTGATCATGTGCTGTATGTGAGGTTTTTTTCTATTATTAGACTGAACTGTCAAGTCATTTATTGTTGTTTAACTCTCCTTGCATTTATATACATAGCTCCTCAGCTAGGTTGCCTTTAAACAAGCATTGGACCTTGGAGGCAGGGACAGTATTAAAGTGTATTTCACATAGCAAGAGTTCAACGAAGATGCATTGATTTGGAAAAAAATTTTGTTTGACTCTATTTTCTTTTGATTCCTTCATTTTCTTTTATGGGTTTTTGATCAAGGTTTTTTTTGTTGAAACTCTTATACGTATTGCTGGCCCTGACCAAAAGATAATTTGAGTGCAAAGAATGTTTAGGGAACATTCTAAATTTGGGAGTATATACTAGGGGTTTAAGAAGGAGGAGACATTCTCCCTCTTCTTTGCCTGCCTGGTGAATTCTCACCTGTTCTTTAAGCCTCACCTCTGTCCTCCCCATCTTCCCAGAACCTCACCAGGGAATGCGAGTTCTTCCTTCACCTGAACTGTAGACCCTCTATTATGGAACATTGCTTTGTGTCCCTTCATTTATCCATTTATTTCTCCCACTGGCTTGTGTGTTGCTGAAGACATAAATTTTGGCTTAGCCATCTTGGTATCACTGGCATTAAGCACAGTGATTTACCTATAGAAAAAACTCATTAACTCCTGAATCAGTGTGAGAACACAGGGACTCATATTCAAGTTATAGAAGCAGGATATGGCAAAAGACAGTAGTTATAACAAAGAAAAGCATGTATTAAGTTTCCAATGAGTGATATAAACAATAAGCCTTTGGAAAGAGTATTTGAGGAAACAAGGAAGAAACCTTGGACAAGGTAGAACTTGATGGAGGGGTCAGATTTGGCCATCTGTAGAAGACTGAGAAGGTCATTTCCGGTGGAGGAAATGAGCCAAATTAGGGAATGGGGGCAGTGCATCAGTAAGGATTTTTGGTTGCACACAACAGAATCAGCTCTAGGCAGTTTAAGTCAAAAAGGAATTTATTAAATGATTTAGAGAGCTCACACAATCTCTTCACCTGAGAGTAATACTTAGATGCTAAGGAGCAGTCCCCTACCCTACTATGAAAGAGTCTGGACATGTGACCTTTCTGGCTTTTACCTTCGGAAGGTGGGACAAATGATGAGTGAATTAATCAGAATGTAGTGTAGTATTAAACTATGTTAGGTGGACATAGATCACTTTGTGCCTGGGCATATTTGGGTGATAGCAATTAGATCAGGTAAGCTAAAGCAGAGAAAAATATGAGGAAATAAATTTGGGAAGATCAGTAAGAGCCAGATCTGGGAGATCCTTGAATGGTATTGCAAAGATGTGAACTTTTCTCTGAGTGAAAGGGGAGCATGGAAGATATTTGAGTGTATGTGTGTGGGGTGGGGGTGAGAAATATTCTGGAAAATGTCATATTTTGGCATTTCTTGAAGGCTGGGTGATTTAGTCACGGGAGAGAGCTCTCATGAGGAAGGAGGATCTGGGGCCTGGCACTGAAGCCCCTTCAGAGGAAGATTGGCTTTGGAATGGTGGGGGGTTAGCTTGGGTAATAGTGAAGGTTCAAGAAATGATGGGCTGGGATGTGGGGGCCATCTGGCTGTGACATCAGTCACCTCATTGATTCAGCTGATTTGGGTGGTTACATAGTGTCCCCTTCGTCTCTCCACATTCACAGGCATCCCCTACCCCAGCAGCTGTGAGATCAGTCAAAGAAAACCTTCACCAATAGAGGAGGTCTGTTCTTTCATCAGGGGCATATGAGTGTGTGCATTCCCTTATTAGAGCATTAGGTGAATTCCTCTGCAAGAACCAAAGAAGCTCTCAAGAAGTAATGGGGTGACTCAGTAAGTTGGGGGACCCAGTAAGAGGCCCTCCTTCCCTCCTTTGTAGCTCCCTTCTGTTCTTGCTGCTGCTAGAAGAATTTCCCCAAATTATGAATTCCATCAAACCCAGAATTCTTAGATGGTTCCCTGTTCCCTATAGCAGTGTGTCCCAAAGTGTGGGACAAATATTCCTGGTGAAATGTAAGATGATTTAGGTGGTACGTAAGCATGGCATTAAGTCATCTTAAGTAACATAGTGGGAAATGTATTCCTTTTTAAATTTTCTTTTAGTCCTTCTGCTTTTGACAATGAGGAAGTGTACGACTAGTCTATCTAACACTTCTAATCTCCATTTTTAATAAGGAGAAAGGGCCTTAAGCTAAGTTTTCCAAATGCAAGCATATCATGCCATAATTTTAATAATATTATTTTCTTTAAAAAATTTATGGCAAACAATTTCAGTTTTTCATATATGGCAGTGACATAAAATTTTAATGTCCTGGATACTTAGGAATTATTATTAACTTTCTTGGATGTGATAATTATGTTTTTAAAAAGTCCTTTAAATAATGATTGAGAATCCCACAAATTAATGTCAGACACCAAACCACAGATCCTGGCAACTCAGAGAACACCAAGAGTGAACTTTTAAAGGTAAACCACAGACTCTGGGTGATATGGTATGTCAATATAGGATCATCCTTGGTAAAAAGTATACTGCTCTGGTGCATGATAATGGGGGAAGTTATGCAGGTGTGGGGGCAGAAGGCACTGAGAAAATTTCTGTATCTTCCTCTCAATTGTATTGTAAACCTAAAACTACTCTAAAAAATAGTTTTTTAAAGTTTATGTATACACACACACACACACACACACACACACACACACACATGAAATGACATAGTGTCTGTGATCTGCTTATCACAAATGAGTCAATTCAGCCATGTGTGCTGGTGGAGGTGGTGTGGAAGGAAAATATAGAAGAAACAAGGTTAGACATGGATTGATATCTGTTGTTATGGGTACATGTAGATTTATTTTACTATTATCTCTACTTTTATATATATTTGAAAATTTCCATAATAAGGTGTTTAAAAGTGAAAAGAAAATTTCAATGTTAAATATAGAAAATGTAATCAGAAAAACTAAATCAAATAATATAGATGGTATGTGGATAAAGCATTAGTCAAATTACTGAAGTCTACGGCATACTGGCCTACTGGAAAAAGTTCAAGTTTCACATTGGGAGATCTAGGGTCCTTCCTGTTAGAGCCCTTTCTCACCACCTTTCTTGCTTCACCAGATGCAATAATATCAGGTTACCAGGAGTTTCCTGGTGTGTCATGCTCTCACACACCTATGTCGTAATGCAAACTCTTCTGTTTCTCAGAATGCCATCCATACATGTTTGCTTGGAGAATTCCGGCCCAAACAAGGGAAAGAAAGGAACATTCTTATAGGCCCTGAAGGAAAAGTTGAAATCACTTGGGACTAGCTGGGACTTAATACCAAGAAAAGAAGGAGCCAACTCTAAGGTTTTTGCCATCAGTGGAATGATGGCAACTTTAACTCAGGAAGCTGCAAGCGGGGAGGTATTCTTGGATGATCATTGGTAAATGAGGTTTTAGGCATGTTGAATTTGGGGTGTCCTCCAGGAGTCCAGGGTGTTGCTAACAGAAAGTGGGCAGGGGTCATTTCTCTCCAACCAACTCTTGAGAATTCAGTAGATAATTACGTGGCAGAAATATTACAGAGTCTTTGTGTTCCCCCATTTCCTGTCAGTCATATTTTGAGTAGTATTATTCTGACAGACAACAATGCAGAGCAAAAAACAGAGAGGGTGTGAAATATAAATCGGTCATTTGCTGCTTTATAGGGGTGTTGACGAAGGCTTGGGGGATGGGAGAGTTCGAAACTATTGGTTTAGGTCAACTTTTCCATTGTTACTGAATTCTAATCTGATTTAGGATTGTTGACAGGCAGCTGTACTTAATGTGGCTTCACCATGACCTGTGAACTTCAGGGGCTACTGCAAGACCAGCCTGGACTTTGTGGTCTTTCACATAACTTGATCTTTAATGAGGAGCAACAGTGTCATTATAGCACCTGAGGAAGATGGGGTGGGTCCTTTACCCCATGGGTAAAGGGGTCATCCTTGGGGAGAGTGAATTACACGGGTTCTGTTTTCAAGTTTCTGCTGCAAACAGCAGCTTTTGTACTGGTCCACTTCATTCTATTTTTTTGAGAAGCAGCTCACTGTACTGACATGCTAGCTAAGAAAGGTTTGATCTAATTTTAGTTGGAGTAAATAGGATGTTTGCATTTTCCATTTATAGAATGATGGTTTACTTATGCCCCTGTCCTTTCTAACACGCATCTTATCGTCTCCCCTTCCTTCATTGGCAGCAGGGACCAGGGATCAGCTCTACTGAGATGTTTTTGCGATTCCCATCGTTATATTTTGTAGGCAAGAAACATATTTTTCTGTGTATTTAAAACTGAGAAATACGTGATTATCGCTTTGGGCCACCTTGTGAGAGCAGGATTTGACTCTATTCGCACTCTCTAATTTATGACATTTCTGTAGCTCACTGTTAGGGCTTTTGCACAAAGCAGAGAGAATGAATCTGTAGAGGAAAAAGAAAATAGAAAAAAGTGAATATACATCAGTTACTCGGTGATCAAAATCTTGCAGTAGTTTGTTTTGTTTGAAACAGATTTTACTTCTCAGGACCCACTTGTTAATTTTTCTTAATTTTTACCAGTTCTGTCCTGTTGGTATTGACATTTTGTACCCTAAAGTTTTCAGATGTCATTGGTGGGGACTCTATTCTCTAGTAAAGTATTTCTTAAAATGTTAGATTGCTCTTGTCTTAGTTGGATTTTAGAGTCTGCCTCTGATATTATTTTAACTTATAAACTTTTAATGATGTGTGGTATTTCTTTTATGTTTCACTTAATTCAGCACAAGATTTTGTAAATAGATTCAGGTTTATTTTAGCGTATGAGACGAGAGGGAAAAAAAGATTCTTGTAGTAAAATTAAACCCTTTTTCAAATTGAGGCTGTGGCCTGGTTTGTGTTCCTGTTTAATGTGCATTCTTATTGTTTGGTGTGAAGCTAGTGTTCATAAAGGTGATTTGTGAATAAATGAAAATATAATAAAAGATGCATCAGAATTGTGCATGCAATCTCCATGGTATATTTAAACATACTGAACAGCTGCCCTAAGGAGCACATTAAGCATTTATCCAAATTGAAAAGCCAATGAGAGGTGAGCTGTGGGCATGACTGGAAGCTGTATTAGAATATTCATTTAACGTAGATTGTTGCTCCAGTGTATCCCCCTGGATGGTGTGGATGCCTGTCAACTGGAGAGCAATTCTCATTTTTTGGTTTGCCTCCGGGTCAACTTAGGGGAGCTTTTTCACAATACAGATCTCCCAAGCCTTGAACCCTGGAGATTCTGAGTCAGTTGTTCTGGGACAGAGCCACTCATCTGCGTTTTGATTCGTCAGAATCACCTGGGGAGCTTTCACAACACACTGGTACCTGGGCTCCACCCCCAGAACACTGACTCACATCCTCTGGAGGTAGGAGGCCTAGGAAGTCTGTGCTGATGTTCACAAAAGGATGAAAAAACCTGACTTACCTAGCAAGGATGGTCCTTGACAAATATTATTTAATATCCCAGAACATGCAGAGCTGGGGGTAGGATTGAGGTCTCTTGTGACCATGAGAGACCATGAAAGAAGATGAGAATTCTGTCTGTCTCCAGGGAGATTGCCCTGAGACTGGATGATGATGATGATGATGATAACGAAGTAGCTATAAGCTTTATATCCGTTCTAAGTAGAGGATTTTTGTGCCTGTATTTCTTTATGCATATGTGATTTTTGTCTGCTTAATTAACATCACTCACTGGATATCTGCTCTCATGTTCTTAAAATATTTGTCATTAACTAAATGAACAAATTCTCCAACAATTATGAGGACTTGGAGAGAATAAAAAAACACTGGGTCTTTATTGGCAATGCTTTATTGGCAAAACCAACACCTGATATATTTCATATATTTTCAGAAGGGTACATTTTGCTATGAAATGTGAAATTTCTTTATCAGTGAGTGCAATTTTATAGATTAATTTCAGTTTCAGTGTGCTATTTTTAGTGGCCGTAACAGCATGTTTATTGCTGTCAGAGATGTATGGAGAATCTGAGTTTCCTTTTCTCTCACCCCATTTGTAGACCATGCCAGAATTGGAGTTGCTAAAACATTGGGTTAGGAAGAACATGACTTGAGTTCTAGTATTTTCTCTTTCTGTTTATGAGGTTTGTGCCCTTCGACAAGCCACTTGAAGTCTCGGGGTCTCACCTTCCTCATGTATAAAATGATAATAACGTGTCTGCAAGCAGGGGACTAGACCTGGTAAACTCTTGAAGCCCGTTCCAGCTACAAGTTCCTCTACTGAGTCTGCAGAGGAGAGAGGAGTGACCAAGGCAAGGTCAAGTCCAGTTCAGTGAGCTGGGAGGAAGTGGGCTTCCGAGCTCAGGAAGGCTGTATATCCCTCCTAGTGCTGTCCTTTAAACCCCGACTGCCTCTTCAGTCTTGTCCCTGGTTGCTGTGGTTTTCCATGTCTCCTGGTTTGTAGATTCATGGACTTACTTAATAATGTGTGATAAAACCTCAGTGGGACTCCTGAGTCATTTGTAAGGGCTTAAAGATATTTTACAGAGTTGTCTGCTGACTTGGAGAGTTGCAGTGCTAAAAACATGAACTTGTTAAGACACGGATATACATTTATGATTAGGAAGAGTTTTAATGAAACATTCATGACTATTTCTTACATTTCTCTGGAAAAATAACTTCAATCACAGTAGGGTATTTTGCAAAGATATTATTGGACGCACAAATATACTCTAGTCTCTTGAGAAGAAAAAAGCTGCAAGATTTTCACTCTTTAAATTACTGAAGAAAAGGGAAATGATTACATTGTAATATCCCAACTGGCCGCTTGAGAGTTTCACAGAAAACAAGAACACTAGGTGGATTATTTCCCGTGGTGGTTTGTGAAGCATGACTGCTGCCATACTGCAAGCCTTGCTTGTCTTTTACTATCTGTCGGCTCTGGATCGATTCAGTTTCTCTCTCCTCCCTCCCCTGTCCACCCCCTCCATCCTCCTCTGAGAACCGGGAGGCTGAGCTATCAGACTGAATCCCCCGTGTCTTAGTCTCCTTGGGCTACTGTAACAAAATACCATAGGCATTTATTTCTCACCATCCTGGAGGCTGGGAAGTCCAAGATCAATGTGCCTGTCAATTTTGTTTCTGGTGAGGGCTCTTCCTGGCTTGCAGATGGCTGTCTGCTTGCTGTATCTTACATAGTAGAGAGATATAGGGCTCTGGTCTCCTCTTCTTATAAGGGCACTAATCTCATCAGGGGGCTCCACTCTCATGACCTCATCTAAACCTAAGTACCTCCTCAAGTCCCCACCTCCTAATGCCATCTTACTGGGGTTAGGGCTTCAACATGTGGATTGGGGGTGGGGTGACACACTCAGTGGATAGTAACCAGACTCTCCTGCCCTGTCCTCTGGAATCAAGCTGAGTTTGCTTAATGGAAGACACTCGTAGGAAGGGCTGGTGGAGAGTGAAGTCAGGGTGTCCTCGTGGCTCCCACCTCTTGGGCTGCATCTACCCTTAGGTATCCCCTTCTTCCTCCAGTGTTCGGCCCTGCTCGTGCCCCTTCCCCTTTGGGCCTAGGGGTGATAGTAGCTCCATCATGCTGTCCTACTGTCTTCCTGCCAGTCTTGACTCTGGCCTACTCCTTCATAAACAACCACTTGTTAAACAATCCTCCACTCCCCACTCTAGAGCACATTTGAGTTCCTGCTACGATCCTCACTGATTCACCGCCCGAAGAGTTGATTACAAAAGATCACTGAAGAACCTCCTTGCAACTCCAGTACTCTGTTCATTGCACTTGCTGTTATTATATTTACTTCTCTTTTTACTCTGAGGAAATGGCTACTGAAGTGATTTGGCTGAGAAGCCACAAACTTCTTTGATTCAAAAATACATGTTCCACTATTTTCTTGTTTTAAAAATAATAGTCATTGCATGATGGGGGTGTGACAAGATGAACATTTTATATTTTCTGGTAGGATGATAAATTGCTGCAAACTTGATGGAAAGAAATCTGGCAGTTTATACTAAGAGCCTTCAAAATATTTAACTTATTGACCCAGTAATTATACTTCTAGCAACCCATGCAAAGGAAATAATTGTAATTGCAATGATAAGCGCTCACATAATCCCCCCAAATTTTTACTGATCATAATTCATAATAATAAAAATAACTAAATGTTCAGCAGTATGAAGATGGGTTCATAAATTAAAGTACGTCTGTGTAGTTTGTATACCATGCAGTCTTTAAGTTTATAAAGAATGTTATATACCATGATAAAAAAATCGCAGTACAAAATTTTACACACAAAATGAACTCAACTATTTCAATTTATGTGTGAGTAAAAATACATCTATATGTCTGCATTTATATCTATGTACCTATCTATAGAGAAGTCAGAAAGAAAAACTACACACTGAAAATTCTTCAGTGATTAACCTTTAGCAGAGAGATTATGAATGACTTTGATTTTTCCACTTGTGATTCTCCATATTCTACACATATATATTCTTTAAAGTAAATATTACTTTTCTGTATTTAAGCACACACATTACTATAAATGAAAAGTAGTTTTTTAACATGAAACCTTCAGTAAAACATGGGATATTTTAAAATAGTGTAGCATGGTCACGATGCTATTGAGTAATCTTCTTTGGTAGCAAAGCTAAGGAGCTGAGAGATGGTGTCCAAGCCCGTGGGACCAGGGCCCATCCCTAACCCTGCTGATGCTGCGTTCCCCTCCCCAGAGGGGGACAGCTTTGGTGGCTGCCTTTCCTAACCTTATTTCTCTCCTTGTCAGATAAACCTGGTTGTATATTGCATTTTCCTACGTATTTTTTAAAGAGGGAAATTTGGCCTGCCCTCACATCTACCTAACATGTAAGTTTTATTTCTTTGTCTCTTTTGGGAATCCAGTCCTTTTTTTTTTTTTTTTTCTCATGCCACATCTTTTTTCCTTGCCAGGCGTGGGTTTTTAAAATAGTCTTTCAGATGCAAAACCTGATCCGACCTCCTAGTTTTTCTGCGTTCTATAGGCTTTCAGACACGGAGTTATAAAGGTAGATTTATAGGAAGCAGGGCCATCTTTATGGTTTACACACAGCTTGTGTGCCTATGGGAATCCTGTTAAGATGAAGCCAGCTCAGGTGGAGGTGGGGAGAGTAATGCACTATAGCATGTCAGTAGTCAATACCTTTGTGGTCTGACAGGTAATTAGCTGCTTCTTTGGAAAGCAGAGTGCAGGTCCAGAAGGAATGAGGCACAGTTGAAGCTTAGATGGAAAAAAAGGAAGAAGATGCTGAGGACCCTTGGGATACTAGCCCAAGCCTTCCTTGAACAGGAGCTTTCAGCCCAGGAGGTGGAATCTGAGGAAGAAGCACTGGGAAAGGGTGTTGGTAAGAAGTCAAAGATGAGTTTTGCCTCTTTTTCATACTGCCTGGCCCCAGAAACCATGATCAATGAGCTACTAGAATTGGGTACAGTCTGGTACAGTGAAAAAGGCACAAAATGCTAATAATCATCATCATAACTTCCATTTATTGAGCATTTGCTATGTACCAGGCTGTGCTGAGCATTTACGTATCTTATAACTTTTAATCCTCTCAATGATGCTGCAAAGTAGATTTTATAACTCCTACTTTATGGGTGAGGAAACTGACACTCAGAGAAATGAAGGAACTTGTCTGAGCCGTAGTTAGTAAGTGATCAAGCTGAGTTTTGATCCCATACCCTGTGTATGGCTGAGTATAAAGTGGGCATCCCTTGTACAGGGGGTCCTGGGTTTGAGTCCCAGCTAATAGTAACAGTGACCTTTCACCATCTTTAACATCTCCAGTGATCAGATTCCTGTACTAGAACTCAGCACTTACACATAATTTACATTTTGTCAGAGGCATTAGAGTTTGCAAAGTGCTTTCTAGCAAATCCTCTAATTTTATCCTCCCAGCAATTCTGAGCGGTATCAAACATAATACCTGTTCTAAAAAGCTGCTTTAGTATTAGATCTATAAAATTGATTCAGAGAAACCTTGGTACTCTCTATACACACAGAGGAATTGCTTTGATGACAAGACCTGTAGCTGACCCTATTCAGTCCAATCACAAACCTGGACCCAGAGGAAAAATAAGAAGAGAGACTCTTAGGCAGATGCTCTTGGAGATGGAGCTTGAGGATTCTTCACTTGCATGGGCCCCTCCTAAGGCCCTGGGAATGGCCCTGAAATGAGTTTGTCCCCTCTCACATACTGACATTCACTCACTGCAAGTGGTATTGGAGTGATTGTTGGAAGTTTGGGGATCCAATTAAGGGGAAGTTGAGTTGGGGATACATTTAGTTTGGATTTAACTCCTTCTTATTTTCTGTATATATGTGCCAGCCTCTTTGTTTTTCTTAAACTGTTTCTTCCCCCATCATGCCCTTCCCCCAGCCCTTTATGTCAACATTCTCACGATAATCACAGTTCCTGTCAAATGCACTTCCTTCAAGAAGGCTTCCCTGATTCCCCTACAAGGATGGCATCCTCCCTCCCCTTCCTTCCCATGGGGCTTTATCGATCTCTCTCCTTTTATTCATAGCACTCATTTGCTGTCTACTGATGTGTTTTTTTTCCTCCTGACCCCAATAGACTGTAAATGCCTTTAGCATCCTCTCACTTCCCCCTTTTAAATCTCTTTACTCTGTGATTATACTTTCTAATATCATCTCTCTATTCAGACCATAAATGCATTGAGAGCAGACATCCAGCCTTCTTCAGCCTTTTATCCTCCTCCAATACCTTATGGAATGCCTTGCACATAGAAATCTTCCATCAAATCTTTGTCAGATGAATACATATTCTTTTTAGCTTTAACTTCAAAGAAAAATAGAGATGGGGAACAGTGTTATTTATTATAACATCAAATTGTTTTTCAAAAAATTATGTGCTCAGCAATAGTGACTGTACTATTTATCTATTGCTATGTAATAGATTATCTCAAAATGCAGGGGCTTAAGACAACAACATTTATTATCTCACAGTTTCTGTGGGTCAGAAATACAGGTGATACTTAGCTGGGCCTTCTCTCTCCAGGTCTCTCACAAGGCTGCAGTCACCTCAAGGCTCATCTGGAAAGGATCTCCTTCCTAGCTCACCTGCATGGTGATCATGGGATCATTTCCAAGTAGGCTATTGGACTGAGGCCTCAGGTGCTCATGAGTTGTTGGCTTGAGACATCCTTTTGTCCCTTGCCACATGGGCCTTTCCGTAGAACATCTTGCGACATGGCTGCATGTTTTATCAGATCAAACAAGTGACAGGACAAAAGAAAGAGCAAGTTGGAATCAGAGTCCTTTATAAACCAGCTTTAGAAGTGAATTACACACATTTGCTGTATTCTGCTTATTAGAAGCAAATTACTAGGTCAAGTTCATATTCAAGGGGGAGGGGACTACATAAAGATGTGACTGTGGGGAGGCTGGGATCATTGGGCCATTTAAAAAAACTATGTATTGGGTAGATAACTGTATCTGTGTATGTTGCAACACTTTATAACATACAGTTAAGTTATTGCAAGCTCTCCTATGAAGAATGGCTTCTAGATATGAGAATACAGCAAAGCAGTGGAAGAAAAGATAGGAAAAATCATTTGAGGATGGATCATCTGAATCTTGAATATCAGGTTAAGAATTCAGATCTTGCCATAAAGGCAATGGGAATTACAAATATATTTGAGCACCGGGATGGTCCAATCAGAGTTGTGCTTCTAAAAGTTCAGATGGATCGGAGGGAAAACATTTGATTTGATTTGATTTGTTCGCCAGCAATTGCAGTCAGTTGGGTGGGAGGAAATGACCAGGGTTATGAATAGAGTAAATGAAAGAGGAAAAGATATAGGGATATTGTGGAAGAAGAGTGACAGTATTTGGTATTTATAAGAAGTATGAAGATCAGAGTTGGTTTTTTGAAAAACTAAACAAAAATCAAGAAACTCGTAACTAGACTAAGAAAAAAAGAGAGAAGACTCAAATAAAATCAGAAGTGAAAGAGGAGACATTAAAACTGATGGCTCAGAAATAAAAAGGATCACAAAAGACTATTATGAACAATTATATGTGAACAGATTGGATAACCTAGAAAAAAATGGATAAATTCCTAGAAGCATACAACCTACCAAGACTGAATCAAAAAGAAATAGAGGGCTTCCCTGGTGGCTCAGTGGTTAAGAATCCACCTGCCAATGCAGGGGACATGGGTTTGAGCCCTTGTCCAGGAAGATCCCACATGCCGTGGAGCAACAAAGCCTTTGCTCCACAACTACTGAGCCTGTGTTCTAGAGCCCGTGAGCCACAACTACTGAGGCCGTGTGCCACAACTACTGAAGCCCACACACCTAAAGCCCATGCTCCACAACAAGAGAAGCCACCGCAATGAGAAACCCACACACCGCAACAAAGAATAGACCCCGCTTGCCACAACTAGAGAAAGCCCGTGTACAGCAATGAAGACCCAACGCAGTCAAAAATAAATAAATATTGAAAAAAAAAAAGAAATAGAAAGCCTGAACAGACTAATAAATAAGGAGATTGAAGTAGTAAACAAACAAAAAAAAACTTCCCAACAAAGAAAAGCCCAGGACCAGATGGCTTTACTGCTGAATTCTACCAAACATTCAAAGAATTAATGCCAATCCTTCTTAAACCCTTCCAAAAAATAAAAGTAGAAGGAATACTTTCAGACTCATTTTATGAGGCCAGCATCACTTTGATACCAAAGCCAGACAAGGACACCACAGGAAAAGAAAACCACAGGCCAATATCACTGATGAACATGAATGTAAAACTACTCAATAAAATACTAGCAAACCAAGTTCAAAAACACCAAAAAGATTATACACCATGATCAAGTGGGATTTATCCTTGGGATGCAAGTTTAGCTTAATACACACAAATGAATCAATGTGATAAACCACATCAACAAAATGAAAGATGAAAACCACATGATCATCTCAAGAGATGTACACAAAATCTGTGACAAAGTTTACTATGCATTCAAGATAAAAACTCTCAACAAAATAGGCATAAAAAGAAATTTAGTCAACACAATAAAGGCCATTTATGAAAAACCCACAGCTAACATCATAATCAATGGAAAAAAACAGAAAATACTTCCTCTAAAATCCAGTGCGAGGCAAGGATGCCCACTCTCACCACTTCTGTTCAACAAAGTAATGGAAGTGCTAGCAAGAGCAATCAGAGAAGAAAAACAAATAAAGGCACCCACATTTGAAAGGAAGAACTAAAATTATCTCTGTTTGCAGATGACATGATTCTATATGTAGAAAACCCTAATGACTCACAAAAATTGTTTTAGAAGTAATAAATGAATTCTGTAAAGTTACAAGATATAAAATCAACATAAAAATAGCTGCATTTCTTTAAACCAACAATGATTTATCCAAAGTGGAAATCACGAGAACAATTTCATTTAAGATAACATCAAAAAGAATAAAATAAAATATTAGGAATACATTTAACCAAGGAGGTGAAAGACCTGTACACTGAAAACTATAAAACATGGATGAAATAAATTGAAGAAGACAAAAACAAATGGAAAGATAATCCCATGTTCAAGGATCAGAAGAATTAATATTGTTAAAATATCCATACTACCCAAAGTGATATACAGATTTGATGCAATCCCTATCAAAATTCCAATGGCGTTTTTCACAGAAATAGGAATAACTATTCTAAAACTCGTATGAAACCACAAAAGACCCCAAATAGCCAAAGCAATCTTGAAAAAGTAGAACAGAGTTAGAGGCCTCACACTTCCTGATTCCAAATCATGTTACAGAGCTATATTAGTCAAAATTATATTGTACCGGCAAAAAAACAGACACATAGACCAATGGAAGTGAAGAGAGAGCCCAGAAATAAACCAAAGTATATACAGTCAACGATTTTCAACAGGGTGCCAAAAATACACCACGGGGAAAGGACAGTCTCTTGAATAAATGATGCTGGGAAAACTAGATATCCACATGAAAAGAATGAAATTGGTTCTTTATCTTATTTATACCATACACAAAAAAGGTAACTATGTGAGGAGATGATACATGAAGAACATGTCTGAGGTAGTTATTTCACTATGTATACATATATATACATAAAATCATCATACTGTTCACCTTAAATATATACAATTTTTATTTTTTAAAAAAGGAGAGGAATGGGAGAAATTGAAAATGACCTCACAGCTCTAGATTGAGTAACTGGTTTATGGTAATGGTGTAGTAGCAGAAATTGAAACACAGTGGTGAAATCAGAGTTGGGAGGGAAGATAATAAATTCTGACAGAACATGGGTACAATTTCCCACTGGCAGTTGGAGAGCAACGTTGTATTTTTGTTTCCTCAGTGCCTAGAATAAGTGGCTGGTGCTCTCTACCCAAGGGCCATTGCACTTTCTCCATAGGTAGTTTGTGCAGAAATGAGTACTCTACTCAGTCTGGGCTGAATCTCTGATGAAGTAGCCTTGGGTTTTTGGTTGCAGAGTCACACAGGGGGGCTAAGTGGAGTGTGTGAGTATTTGTCTTGCAACACTACCATCCACTGTTCGCTTTTGTAACCTGTGTTCTGATGGCCCCTATCCTCCTGGGTCCTGTTGCTGTTTCATGGCATGTACCAGGCAGGTCCATTTTCCCACTGAAGAAGGTGATGAGTGAGGTCTGAGCAGAGCCAGCAAGCGCCGTAAGGGCTTGCTTCAACAATGAAGTCTTAATTTATTGGCTTCTTAAATGAGTTTCCAGTCACTTAACTCCTTAAGTTTGTGATCTTTCTCATGCTAGACTACAGGTTTTCCTGGATGTATCTTTTAGAATTTCCATGACATAACATGGTATTGGGTTGTAACCCTCATATTTGGGGCCTATTGCGAGTTGTCCTTGGCTTGTAAGAAGTATTTTTCTTGCCCAAAGCTAAGAAGATCCAAACAAAAAGCTTATTAATTAATTAACCTATTTATTTATTTAGAGGTGGTTTATATGCATTATTTCATTTAATCCTCATAACAGCTCCTGGAGGTGGAATTACAACTGTACTTTCTTCGTTTTACAGATCGCAAAACCAAGGTTAACGGAGATTGAGTAATTGAACAAAAAGCACATGGCTGAAATGTTATGAAGTTAAAGGGAAAATGTATAAAGAGAAATATTACTCTGCAGACACTTTTTTCCGGGGCAGTGTTTACTAGTTTTTACTTCCATTGCTTTTTTCTCTAGGTAAGAAACAATGTATTTGAAATTTTGTTGAAAAGTAGAAAATTACACTGTATGCCCTTTTCCTACTTTTCAAAATTCCTATTAAAAACCATCAGCAATTCCCCATTGCATACAGTATATGATCCAACTTGCTCAGTCTGGAGATTCTCAACTTTTTTTTCCTTTTTTTCTTCACAGTACTCTTTGAAAGGCTAGAATTATTTCCTGCGTGCTTGAAGGGATGAAAAGACTCAAAATCGCACAAAAGCTAGCCAGCAATCCCTACAATGCAGTCGCAGGAGTGAGTGGTCTGGTGGCAACCCAGAAAAGCCACGGGTAGCATGACATTCTTATTCTCTTGGCCTGTGTTGCAGGCTGAGCACAGTGCCAGGGCCACACTTTCCCATGTACTTTAGAGGAGATGGTCCCTTGGGTTCCAGAGGCACACCATCTTTCTGGCTGGCTGACATAGCCTGCCCTCTTTGTGGCAGTTGCATTTTTCTCTCTCTTGTTTTTAATTGAAGGATAGTTGATTTACAATGTTGTGCTGATTTCTACTGTACAGCAAAGTGACTCGGTTATACATGTTTATACATTCTTTTTTTAATATTCTTTTCCATTAGGGTTTTTCCCAGAAGATTGGATATAGTTCCCTGTGCCATGTATAGGACCTTGTTATTTATCCATTCTAAAAGTAATAGTTTGTAACAGTTTGCATCTACCAACCCCAAACTCCCAGTCCATCCCTCTCCTTACCCACCCCCCTTCCCCTTGGCAACCACAAGTCTGTTCTCTATGTCTGTGAGTCTGTTTCTGTTTTGTAGATAGGTTCATTTGTGCCATATTTTAGATTCCACATATAAGTGATATCATATGATATTTGTCTTTCTCTTTCTGACTTACTTCACTTTCACTGAGTGATAATCTCTAGTTGCATCCATGTTGCTGCAAATGGCATTATTTAGTTCTTCTTTTTATGGCTGAGTAGTATTCCATCGTAGATATGGACCACATCTTCTTTATCCATTCATCCGTTGGTGGACATTTAGGTTGCTTCCATATCTTGGCTATTGTGAATAGTGCTGCTATGAACATAGGGGTGCATACATGTTTCTGAATTATAGTTTTGTCCAGGTATGTGCCCAGGAGTGGGATTGCTGGATCATATAGAAGTTCTATTTTTAGTTTTCTGAGGAACCTCCATACTGTTTTTCACAGTGGCTGCGCCAACTTACATTCCCACCAACAGTGTAGGAGGGTTCCCTTTTCTTGTGACAGTAAGTTTTAGCCCTGCTTTACATCGCTTTGCTCAACTCTCTCAGCTTGTATTCTGTCACCAAGAGAATACTATAGCTTTCCTCGGTGGTAGCACATCTACACTATTACGTTAGTAAAATTTAGCAGTGCTCTAAGCTAGCGACTGCAGCCACCTGTTGAGAGCCACCGCCACCCCTCACCACCTCCTACAGTCACATTCTGCTCCTGCCAGAGCACTTCTGCTCAGAGTAATCCCTCTCTGGTTATCTTCTGAAATCCTAACTACATTTCAAGATCTGGTTTAATTTTCATTTCTACTCTGAAGCTCTCCTAATGGATCCTGCCCCCGCCCCTAGTGAAAGTCTCTTGCTCTGAATTCCTCTACTGTCTTTTCTCTGTGCAGCTCACTTGGTGTATGCATGTCAAAGACCATGTGTGTACATCCCTTCTTTGTCAAAATCATGATTGCATTGACCGCCAGGCACATGGGTTATATTTTGTATCCGTAGCACCTCACATACTGTTTTTGTGCATAATGGGTGCCCAGAAATCTACACTGGAGGGCATTTTTCAACCTACTTCAGGTTGTGCAGAGACATTTCCCTCCATGAGGCATTACCAGGAGGGCTGTTTAAAAACAGCCAGTTGTGTAATACAGCTAAGAATTGTCCTGTGGGTGAGCTTGGGCTGTGGGGAAATTGTTATTATTTTTGTTGCGTAATATTGTTTCCCTTTCAAGATACTCTTGTGGAGCCCTGCTCACCTTGGTTTCCTCCAATGAAATTGCTGAATTCCACCCCATGGCTGCCCAGAGAACTTTGCTGTTTTCTGGAAGAACAGTCCTCTCTAACTCCCTCCTCCCCCCGTCAGTTCTCTGGATCACCAGCAACGTATGGAAGGAGAGGGCTGCCAAGAGGAGGGGCAACATTTCTGTGACACAATGGATTCCTTGTGCATATTTGAGAATTTGGCAGGGAGCAGACTGCTTCTATGGGATTAAAAAAAAAGTGGTTTGAAAGCATTCTGTGGGAATGTAGGGGAAGGATAGAGGTCTACTACTGCTATAGATGTGTAATCTTTTTAAAAATTAAATATTCCCATTGCCTGAATTTTCTAATTCCCCTTGATTTTCCTGTCACCTGAGAATTTGGCCCAGTGTGTCTGTTGGATTGCCAAGTATTATTATTTAGAATACACTCTTTCTGTGGGTGTTGAAATTCCCTGCTTTGAAAACAGGCTGTGCTCATAGCTTTTTCTAGTGTGGTGGTTTCAGTCCTGGCTATGTGTTACAATGTGTAGGGAGCTTTAAAAAATTCTCCACCCTTTCCCAGACCAATTAAATGAAAATCTCTGGCATTGGGTCTGGGGCATGGGTATTTTTTAAAAAGCTCTCACAAGATTCAAATGTGCATGTAAGGTTTTCACAATATTCAGATGTACATCTCAGGTTGAGAACCACTGTTCCGGCGGCTTCCTGTGATCTCAGCTGGGGCTTGTGGGAAAGTGCCTGCTTGGTGGTGAGCGGCTGTATTGATTTTTGCCTGACTCGGTAATTACTTCTATGTTTCCTTTTTATAGAAATTATATGAGAAGAAACTTGGGAGAAGAGATCATTAGAAGGGTTTGGGATTCATCAAAGAGTCCCTTCCTGACCAAAACAAATGTAGATGCGGATTATTAGTTGAAAGCCTAACAATGTCTTAATGCTGAGTTTCATGCTTTGTAAAAATCATCCATGCATTTAGAAAGATACTATGTCCAAGTGCCTGTTTAAAAAGCTATTTATTTGCTATGTTCAGAAAAAAGTAAGGGGTGGGGGGAGGGACTGCCTTATAATTGTATATTAAACAAGGTAGTTAAAAATCACCAAAGTGTGGGCTTCTATGGAGCCCCATTTCGGAGATCTCACATAATATTGTTTATTTTCTCTCAGACACTGTCAGTGGGCAACTGGATATCACTTGCTGCAGAATTCTGTGTCCTTTTGATTATCTGGAGAAATATTTGATGAAGATAGAAAATAACTGTCTCATGAGAATAATCAGAATGACTTTCTTGTTGGTGAACATGCTCTAAAGCTTGTAGAATTATGTTTTATTGCTTGGTGAATTGATCCTTTCAAAGAAAGCTGTTCTACAGGGGTATGTAGGGAGTGTCAAATCCCTCTGATTGCTGCTTAGAGACTCCTCTTTTGTTTGTTTGTTTGCTTGTTTTTGGACTATTTTAAAAGAAACACATCCAGTATCAGAACAGACCCAGTTTATTTTATTAATTGTACTAGCACTTAAAAACCCACTTATCCTCATTTATTATTCACTCTGTATCCTGCTTTCTCCCTTTTAACGTAGCCAAGCAATACTTTCCCATGCATTTTTAAATATTAAACTTCATTTAAACTTTTTTCTTCTTTTCTTTTCTTTTTTTCTTTTTTTTTTTGCTTGGATGGTACTAATATTCCACTGAAACCTGCTTCTCCCATGGTCTTTCCCTTCTGTGTAAATGGTACCTCCATCCTCTCCAGCTGCTCAGACCTAAGACTGTGGGATGGTCAAGATCTCACCTGCAAGTCATCCGCAAAGACTGTTAGCTCTACCTTCAAAGTATATTTTGAATCTTACCTTTCTTGCTCTGTCCACCCAATCCAAGCCATCCCTTCTCTCTCGGAATATTGCCGAACTCTCCTGATCCCCTTCCTCTTTCTGCCCTTCACCCGCAGCTACTTCTAGCACAGCAGCCAGAGCGATCCTTTTACATATTAAGTAAGATGATATTCTTAAATCCTTAGTCTTCCAATAGCTTTCTGTTTCACTCAGTGTAAAAGTCGTAATCTTTAAAATAGCCTCTATGGCTCTGAATAATTTGGTATTTCTCTGACTGTATTTTCTATTACTTTCTCCCTTGGTCACTCAGCTCCAGCCACACTGACTTGATACTTTCTAGACCAAACCAGACTCTCTCCCACCTCTGAACTTCTGCAGTGGGTGTTTCCTCTGCCTGGAAC